>NC_134682.1:4886250-5200000 GCF_024713945.1 Dermatophagoides farinae
TTATCATTCAATAATTCCATTGATAATAGCTGCATTTGCTCCGGTGTATTCTATTTATTTTTTTGAAAAATATCATATATCACTACATGCTTTTAATTAATGGAAAATTGGTAAAACTTACAAAATATCCTTCGATAATCCTAATCAAATCCATATTAGTTATATTTAAATGTCGTTCTCCAAATGAACTATCATAACAATCATTCAGATCATCTGGATCAACAGCATTCAATTGTTTGATATCATCTCGGAACCCATTATCGGATAATTGATTGAAATCCATATTTTCAATAGCAGATCGTAGTGTGGAATGATAATTTTCATTATTAAGTTGTGTTCGCACCTGATAGATTGTGATGACAAGACAAGAATAGAAAAGGAGCAATGATGATCGGCATAAAGACATCCTAATGGTGATGATGATCCGATAATACATACTTTCATTCGAAGAATCACAAGTTCAATGAATGGAAAAATGTTTTAATTTTCAAAACGTTTTTTTCGTTTTTCATCATTTCATCAGCGTTATGGATCAATGGAATAATTGATCAACCATTGAATAATTTGAAAATGTCATCACTCACAGATAATGTTTCAATTCAGCGAAATGTCACTGATTGGCATACCAAATCGATTTCAGTTTGAAAGACCGATTTTGGCCAGCGTGTTTTGATCATCGAATGAATGGCACACCAGCATAATATTGAATGTTACATTTATTCTGGCCACGGGGCAGATAAAGAAACCCATTCAGTCCCCAGTTTTTTCCCCAGCTATTCTTGATAATCCAATATTTTTGGATCCAACCAACAATCACTACTGCGTGAGTTATTTTTTGTCCACAATAACCATGAAATGGTCCTTTCAAATGATGTAATTTACGTGCATCAATTAAAGCCGATATTGGTCCATATTGTAATATTAACCGTTGCATGTATTTTTCTGTATTTTGATAATTTTGAATCCATTTTTTCATATATATCAATGATTGTGGATTTCGATTACAATGACCAGTTTGTCTGGCTTGATATGGTCGCTCTCTTTCCGTTGATATTCCTTTTCGTTTGATAATATTCCATGACTCATCAACGTATGATCCATCTTTGCAAACACCATTTTGTAAACAGTCTAGAACTGATTGTTCACTTAGATCAATCGATTGTGGTGATATCATTCGTTTACGACCATAATGGATAAGGTAAGCACTTTCAACTGTTGCAACTGCACTAAATACTGCACAACTACCACATCGAAATTGATTACGTATAGGTGTTACAGCGTTATGGTCAGTCCAGCTATATTTCATCGTTATTTGTAGATTCGGACCCGATATTATTTCCGATGAGGAATTCTGCATGGAATCATATAATTGATCACCCAAAAGCGATTGGAATTCTTCCTCAGACTAATTTAAATTGGTTTTATAAAAAATTAATCCAATATATTCAATATGGAATACTTACCAGATGTGAAATTGATGTTATACCTAATCGGGAACGTTTTTCTTTTGGACTTTCCAAACATTTCAAAACCACTTTAGTCAATTGCAATATATTTGTAGCCAGAATTTCCACTCGTTGCTCTAATAATTGATCTGTATGCTGATTTCCATCTGATAATTCCATTGATAATAGCTGTATTTGTTCTGGTGTATTCTATTTATTTTTTGAAACATGAGAATCACTTGATTGATTATAACTTGGTAGAACTTACAAAATATTCTTCGATAATCGTATTCAAATCCATATGAATTATATTTTGATTTCGTTCACTAAATGAACTATCATAACAATCATTCAGATCATCTGGATCAACAGTAGCCAATTGTTTGATATCATTTCGAAATTCATCATAGGATAATTGATTGAAATTTAATTTCTTAATAACCGATCGTAATGCTAAAAGATAATTTTTATCATCAAGTTGTGTTCGTACTTGATGGATTGCAATATCGAAACAAAAATATAAAAAGAACAATGATGATCGGCATAAAGACATTGTGATGGTGACTGATGTTTCAATCATATGAATGAATAAAAAAAAATCTTTCAATTTTCAACAATTTATTCAATTGGACGTTTAATATTTCAAAGCATCATCTCATTAATTTCATGGATCAATTGAATAATTGATCAATCATTTACTGATTGAAAATGTCATCACTTCAGGTTTCAATTCATTGATTCAGAAATTCATCAACAGTCTGTAGAAAAAAAAACCAAATGAATAAATCAAACAAATCAGAAATCACCATATGATCAATACCAAATGTGATAATGGCTTGATGCTCAAACGTATACGTTGATTTTTAGGTTTTTTCAAACATTTTCAATTGCATCTCATCATCAATTAATTTAAATAAATAAATTTTCGACGAAAATGTGTGTCTGTTTTTTGGTATTCTTGTCTTGCCTCTAAAACCAGGCATCAAATATAATGACAATGTTTCCGACATCTAGTGGTTGAAAAATAAATTAATAAGAAATTTTCATTTTTGCCATAAACAAAACAATGAAATGAAAAACAAAAAAAAAATTGATCTGATTTCAGATTTCTGATTTGGATCAATGAAAAACAAATTAAACTCTGAAATTTTCAATTTTTTTTTGTTTTTAAAAAATAAAATGAAAAGGTTAATTTATTTGATAAATATCAAATACCCGCCATTCACAAAACATTAGCATATTTTCTTCTTGTTTCGTTTCATTTCAATGAATTTCAGTATCATCTAATTTCTTCGTCTTGGTGGTGGTTTTCTTTTAACAAATGGAATAACCATATATAGTTCAATGTTACATGCATTCATATATCTAGGCAAATAAAGATAACCATTCAATCCCCATCCGGTTCCCCAACTATTTTTGATAATGAAATGGTCATTAGTCCATCCGGTTATCAGTATGGCATGATTATATGTTTTATCACCACAACGCCAATTATTTGGACCACGATTATATTGAAATAATTCATCGCCAGCATCAATCACTGCCATTATTGGTCCATAATCATAAACGGCAGACATGATTGTTGCTTCCATATTGCCAGTACGTGCACAAATGTGTGCTAATGTTACATTATGTTCACTGAATGCATGATAAACACAACTTGGTAGTTTCTGGATATATATTTCAATAAAGTGATTATCGATCTCGTTTGTATTTTGAATAGAAATAAAATTCACTTACCCTTCCATAATATGGTGACGATGATTCATCAATCAGACCAACACGCGATAATTGTTTCCAAACTGTTTTTACTTGACTTCCTCTTTCACATACATCCTCTTCTATACAATCTATAATGGCTTGTTCACTAAAATCAACATCTTTTGCAGCCACTTGTCCTTCACTTAGCAAAAGATATTGAGATTCGATTGAAGCCATCAGTGCAAATATTGTACAACTATTACAATATCCTTGATCTTTGACCGAGGTGACCATTCCTTTTGCTGCCCAATCGAATGAGATGGGCAAATTAGGGTTGAAAATGTCACCACAATTACTTTGAGGTAATGTCAGTATATCTTTAGGCGGTTGTGGTTCGCTAATATGTTTCAAAATATCTGGATTTAACCGTTCTAGATATTCTTCTCTGCTCTATGGTTTATAAAGAATTTGGCTTGTGAATTAAGTCAATAACCAATAATAATTGTACATACCAAATGTGTCAATGTCGTAATGCCAACACGTGAACGTTTTTCTGGTTGTTCCAACTTTAGACACTCATTAATTATTGACATTAATTGATTCAAATTTGTTAATGTAATATCAATACGTTCTTCTGTTTGTTGCATCGTGGCCATTAATCCAGATTTTTGAATCATGGGACGAACTTCTGACGAAGTCTTTGTTGTTCATTTTTTCCATCGAAAGTTGATGATAATAGTTTAGAGAAAACAAAATTGATAAAAAAAAGATTGAATTCAATGGTAAAACTTACAAAATAATTTTCGACAATTTGTCGATGCGGCATTGTATAAAGATTCATTTGTTGACCATCAAATGTATCATCATAACAATGGACAATAAATTCCGGATCGAATAACATTGATTTTAATTCATGATCAATAGTTACTGGTTCGATATAGGTACGATTTAACACTTCCAGAAACAATGGAACAAAATCTTGTTCAACATCATTTTGTTGAGCACGAATTTTTTCGATTGAAATTGTTGAAATGATGATGAAGAAAAATAATAATCCAAATTGGTGGATCGCATTCATTTTGTATGCGAAATGTGAATTTTCAACGCAAATCAATCAATTTTTGATCAATTTTCCAAAAAAAATTCAATCGTTTTTATATGCAAAAACAAAAAAAAATTTAATGTCACACCGTGTTTTTTTCATGGTTCAACCAAAATGTTTTATTTTTTCATTCAATTCAACATTTAATGCAATCACAATGTCATGATAATATAAACAATTTTTTGAAGTTGAAAGTTGATCATCATCGCAACCAAAATCGATAATTTGTTGTCGTACATTGCTTACATGTTCAAGAAATTTATTCATTTGTCTAATGAATCCATTTTTATTACCGATTGATTGTAAATGATCAATCTCATCTTTGGCTTTCTGTATGATTTGATCTATACTTTTTATCAATGATGATGTAATTTCATCGGCATAGTTTGTATCAAGATTTTTTGTGGCATGAAAATTCCAAGTGCTCGCCAATCTTGGCTGTCGATGTAGTAATGAAAACGTTAGTTTTGATAATCTTTCAGTATTATAGGAATATCCATCGATTTTCGGTACAAGTTTGAATAGATTTCGAATCAATTTTTCCGTATCATAATGATAAACAAATTGTTTCCGATGCGTTTCACTTTTTATTTCGGATATTACAATGAATATTACTAAAAAAAACAACGAAAAAAAATAAATTGAAAATGTCGTGAATGAAGTTGTTCCACAACATACCAACAACCAGAAGAAAATGATAGTTTTTCATTTTTTGCCAATACTATTAAATATGCGTTTTTTCTGTAAAAAAAATTGAAATTTGTCAGAAACAAACAAAAAGAAGATTTCAAAGAACAAGAGCAATTTATTTTTATACTTTTACCCTTATACCTGTTGCATGCCACAACAAGTACACAACAACACGCCCCTACACAATCGAAACAATTATGTAGAAAAACAACAACAACAACATTAAATGATTGGCAAGATAAATGAAAATTATCACACACACACACACACACATAGGATTTCATCAATTGATGAAAAAGCGTGCCTGATTATTATCTGATTTGATAAGAGAACAGTGAACACTCGCACGCAGGTAAAACTATATCCAAAATGATGATGACAATCATTTTCAACAATAAAAAAAAAATCATAAGATTCTCCATCATCATCACCAATTGTGTCAAGTTCAAAGTCGAAAGTATTTGTTTTTTAACAAATACAAGTGTATATTTCATTTTTTGACAAGTGTGTGTGTGTGTGTATGCGGTTATCGTGCAACTTGACAACGATACACACCCATTAAACGAATCTACTATTGTCATCATCATTTTTTGCGATCCAATTGTCAATCAATCTCAATGATCGTAAATCAATTTTGTCGTTTGACAATTTTGTTTTTTCAATTTTTTTCACAGTTCATATATTTGCCGCTAGATGGCTGGTCATGTACCGTATTTAAATTTTTTGTTCAATCAACAATTAATTGATCAATATTGATTTTTTTTTATTATTACATTAGAACGTAGGCAATTCTCACCTGATTGTTATTTTGAAATTTTTTTTTATCATTATCACAACACAATCTTTATCAACAATATTCAACACGTAGTTGTTATTGTAGTGATAAATTTGTTTTTCGTAGTTTTTTTACCTCGTTTGCCATGGTCATCGAAACCGATTGATTGAAAATGCAATCCATTAGTTCATTCATCATCATAAATAAAAACAAGCAGACATGATTTAGTGGAAACGAATGATAATAAGATGTTGTTTTTGCAAGTTTATTCATATTTAAATTTAAAAAAAGGAAAGGCAAAAAAAAGAAGAAATATTCTGTTTTTATTATTTATGTGTGTAAAAAGAAAGGAAAACGTTTGTCGATAAAAACAACGATGAAAATTTTTTTTTCAAGAATCTAAAATCAGTAATTCATTTGTCGATTCAATCTAAACAACAACAACCACCACAATGCTTGCAACAAATATCATTGATGTGGATTTGGAAAAGAATCCAACATCATCTTCGATAAAGAGCAACAACAACATGACCATCGACAACAAAAATCCATTGGAATATTTTAGAAAATATTTCCAATACATTTGGATCTTTGTATTTACATTGCCATTATTATTGTCTATATTTTTCCTATTATGGTAAATGATCATCAATGAATTTTCCATTGATCAAAAATAATAATTTTCAAACTGTTAATTTTTAGTTATTACATAACCGTCAAAAATGGTTTTGTATATCCATTATTTCCATATATAAGTGATACTGGTGGCCATCCACCGGTTGCCTGTTATTTTTCAATGATGATCGATATTATTGCATTGCTTGGTAAGTTGATCGGTGATTAATTGGATTCAATTCTGATTTTTGTACACGATTTCACAGTATTTATAGCTGGATTATTTCGTTATAAACAAATTGAATATTATCTTAGCAGAGAAAAAACAGCAACAATAAATGCAGAACGACAATGGTTGATTAATTTAAATTATTATTCATTAATTGCTACGTGGATTTCACCAATCGGTTTGATTATGATTGGAAATTTTCGTGAAACCGAAAATATTCATCCACATATGGCTGGTTTTCTTGTATTCTGGTTGCCAATAACTTATTATATGTTTGCAGCGATAAAACTTATTGATCATATTGATTGTGAAAGTAGTGCCATCACTATTCGTTTACAATCATGGTTATCATTGATTTCTATATCAATATTCATAATTTCAATGCCAATTTCTGGCTATCAACGTGGTAATATAATGGCAAATTTAAATAATGAAATTCGTCAACATTGGTCACCGGATGATGATGGTTATGAATGGCATATATTCGGTGCCATTTGTGAATGGATTGGCATTATTACATCATTATCATTTATTAGTTCAATAGGTTTACGTATGCGTCGATTTGAATATTGGCAACAGATTTGAATTTCTATAATTTCAATTTTTTTTTTTTTTTTTTTTTTTTTGACTACAATTTAGATTCAAAACAACTTGTATCGTTTGATGTGTCATTCATAATAATAATTATCATTTTTTTCCCTCAAAATAATGATAATGATGATGGTGATTATGGTGATACAAGGCCCCACACACATGCAAAATTAAAAAAAAAACACATTTGGAACATTTATGAATATGCCAAACACACACACACACAAAAAAAACATTTGTGCGAGAAGCAAAAAAACATTATGTAATAATAACCAAAAAAAAAACAACAACAATTGATAATGATACTTGACAATGACGATGAAAACAGAAAACAAAACAGCAAACAAAAACAAAAAAAAAACATGATGATCATTTATATTACACATGTGTCATTTGT
Organism: Dermatophagoides farinae; assembly: GCF_024713945.1. Classification (NCBI taxonomy): domain Eukaryota; kingdom Metazoa; phylum Arthropoda; class Arachnida; order Sarcoptiformes; family Pyroglyphidae; genus Dermatophagoides; species Dermatophagoides farinae. The sequence goes on from NC_134682.1 coordinate 4,893,796, forward strand.
AAATGTTTTTTTTTTTGTTTTTGTTGTTGTTGTTGTACGCGTATGTGTGTGGCTATTATTATTACAATTACAATTTATATATATTATTATTATTGTTGTAATATTTCATATATATATACTTGTATTACCACTGTTTTTTTTGTTTGTTGTTGTTCAAATTGAAAATGTACAAATTTTGTTTTTGTTCATTATATCACACACACATGTACACACATATAAAACATCGGTAAATGACAACCGATAAAAAAAATTTGTGTACAAAACGTTGGTGGCTATAATAATATTGAAATAGAAACACAAATTATGCATATATTCGTTTTTCTTTGGTTTTTTTTCAAAAAAAAAAAAAAAAAAAAAAGAGAAACACAAATGAATATTTGTAATAATAATGTTACTCATCATCATTATCAGAAAAGAAAATTATTGTCATTTATTTATGTATTGTTTACTGATGGACAACGCCCGTTTGAATGAAGAAAAAAAAATTCATATTTGTCTGTATGTATTATAATCGTGGTGGCCATTATTTATTTATTTTTTTTTTTCATTATTTTCATGATGATGATGATCATTGTCATTGTCATTAGAGAGAGAGAGAGAGAGAGAGAGAGAGTGTGTGATCAATGGAGAATGGAAAACAAGAAAAATGTTTACATGTGTACGATGTTTGTTTTTGTTTCATTTCATTTCATTTTTTTTCTCTCAATATTTTCCTTATAGTTGACAGAATTTATGAATGTATTTTTTTTTTATTACAATGTATGTATATTGCGCGTGATCAGATAATAATAATTAGTTATATCAGTTTGTTTGTTCGAATGTATATTTTTTTTTTTTTTGGTTTACGATTTGTTTGAGTTTACGAATTTTGAATCTCTCTCATGATCATTATTCTTTATTTATTTTCATTGTTTTTGTTTTTGTTTTTTTTGTTCCGTTGAACAAACATTGGCAAAACAAATTGAAAATCATTTTTCATTCAAATTATATTGAATAGAACAAATTTTTACGTTTCATTGTTGGAAATGAGAAGAAATGATTTCATCAGAAAAATGAAATAATAAAAATGATTGTCAATCATTAATCATCACTTTAGAAATTTTCAGAATCAACTATTACTCTACTGACTGTGTGTTTTCAGATACACCAATTTTTTTTAATAATAATGATTGCCAGTAGCAGATGTTGAAAATTTGAAATTGATATAGTTTCCATTATTTTGGTTTTTGTTACACGTTGCACATTACAACCTGTTGCTACCATGTACCATTGTTTTTTGGATAGCAAAAAGAACCATATTCAATTGGCCAGGATCATCATCATGAAATTTGTGGATGATTCCTAGATGTTGATAATGGTGACACATGATAATTCATTCTCAAACACACAGGGACATACACACACACAAGAAGATAACAGTTGTTTTTTTGTGTATTAAAAACATGATGATACTGATGAACACTACTCGTTAGAAAAAAAGTGAGAAAAAATTAAGTCTCTCTGTGTGACATGTGTTATACCAATGGATTTGAACAAATCGTGGACATTCCATCATCATCATCATCATCATAAATAATCATTGTGTTATCAAAAAAACGCAACTTCACAATATTTTTCGAAGAAGAAACATCAATTCTAATCAATCGTAATTCAATAAGGTTCAGATATTCTGTGCTCCAATCACCAATAAGAATCGGATCTTCTTTGTGATAAATCGTGATACCATCATTGTTTGTCACACTTCTAACATTCTCCCGTCTACAAATTTTACCAATCGCAATAAGATTGAATGGTTGATCAGCTACGTAATATACATCTCTTATTACCATTGGAACCCAAATTTTTCCATTAAACAATTGACATTTCATATCACCTTGTTCAGGACCATTGACCACACCACTCATCGTTATAATTTGATGACTTGTTTTACGAATATTAGACAACAACGATCTATTGTTCACGATATGATTGGACGCACCACAATCAGCTAAAAATTTCACCGAAGACACAGAGACCAAAGACAACGAAGATGACACATTCGAAGATAACTGATTCATATGACGATCAATATCAGAAATCCTAACAACAGCACCCAAACTTGCAATTCTATTCTCATTACTCGGTTTGGCTTCGTTATTTTGATTACCACTTTCTGAATCATTCTTTTTCTTTCGGCAAAATTTTTCAATATGACCTTTAACACCACAATAATTACAATTACCATCAAATTTCTTCTTGTTCAACAATGTAGAAGAATTATTCGATTTAATTGTTGCGGCCAATGACGTATTTTGGGCAGAAAATTTCAAAATTTTCTCTCTCTCGAATCTCAATAATTCGGATTCAAACTGTTTATCACTCATATAATCAGTTTCAGATCTTCCGCCATTATAGATGTCAACCATTTTGCACATCTCATCATATTCAGCGGGTAAAATAGCTCGAACTTTTGAATTCATAAAATAACTTGGCAGCTTAATATTTTTATCAGCAAAAGCTGCAAATAATTGCCGTAACTTAGCAAATAAACCTTGAATCGAGCCTTCAAACTTGATTGTATCAAAATCACGTAATAATTCCCAAGCAGACTTAGCACCTGGACCACGATATTTTCTGTCCAATTCACTAATCATTTCCTTTGGATTATTACATTCCATAATACTTTCTAAATCTTCATTAGAAATCGACAATCGTATGATATTTTTAACCTTTGCGATACGACCTTTCTCTTCTTTTGTTATAGCTGCATCACCATCATTACGTATGTACTTGAAATCTTTAACAAAATCATCGAGGTCTAGCGCTTCCAGAGCATCCAATAGAGTAACATACCATTGTCTATACGTTACTTCGCCCAGTTTAAGGGTCTTAACAACATTAAATTCTTTATTGGACATTGTCGTAAAAAAAAATATCGATACGGTAAAAAGATGATGATAACACAAGAGTAAAAAAATAACAAGAATGACTAAGCACAAAGAAAAAAAAAACGAAACGTTAATTCGTAAGCAATACTAGGCCCATAACCTATTAGACATTTAGTCAGACTTGAAACAAAATAATTTTTAATAATTATAACATAGCTAACAAGCTTTCAATATATATATATTCAATAATTCAATTACAAACATAACTGAATGATTGTTGTTAAAATAACAACCTCAACAGTTTACGTATGCGTCGATTTGAATATTGGCAACAGATTTGAATTTCTATAATTTCAATTTTTTTTTTTTTGACTACAATTTAGATTCAAAACAACTTGTATCGTTTGATGTGTCATTCATAATAATAATTATCATTTTTTTTCCCTCAAAATAATGATAATGATGATGGTGATTATGGTGATACAAGGCCCCACACACATGCAAAATTAAAAAAAAAACACATTTGGAACATTTATGAATATGCCAAACACACACACACACAAAAAAACATTTGTGCGAGAAGCAAAAAAACATTATGTAATAATAACCAAAAAAAAAACAACAACAATTGATAATGATACTTGACAATGACGATGAAAACAGAAAACAAAACAGCAAACAAAAACAAAAAAAAAACATGATGATCATTTATATTACACATGTGTCATTTGTAAATGTTTTTTTTTGTTTTTGTTGTTGTTGTTGTTGTACGCGTATGTGTGTGGCTATTATTATTACAATTACAATTTATATATATATATTATTATTATTGTTGTAATATTTCATATATATATACTTGTATTACCACTGTTTTTTTTGTTTGTTGTTGTTCAAATTGAAAATGTACAAATTTTGTTTTTGTTCATTATATCACACACACATGTACACACATATAAAACATCGGTAAATGACAACCGATAAAAAAAATTTGTGTACAAAACGTTGGTGGCTATAATAATATTGAAATAGAAACACAAATTATGCATATATTCGTTTTTCTTTGGTTTTTTTTCAAAAAAAAAAAAAAAAAAAGAGAAACAAATGAATATTTGTAATAATAATGTTACTCATCATCATTATCAGAAAAGAAAATTATTGTCATTTATTTATGTATTGTTTACTGATGGACAACGCCCGTTTGAATGAAGAAAAAAAAAATTCATATTTGTCTGTATGTATTATAATCGTGGTGGCCATTATTTATTTATTTTTTTTTTCATTATTTTCATGATGATGATGATCATTGTCATTGTCATTAGAGAGAGAGAGAGAGAGAGAGTGTGTGATCAATGGAGAATGGAAAACAAGAAAAATGTTTACATGTGTACGATGTTTGTTTTTGTTTCATTTCATTTCATTTTTTTTCTCTCAATATTTTCCTTATAGTTGACAGAATTTATGAATGTATTTTTTTTTATTACAATGTATCTATATTGCGCGTGATCAGATAATAATAATTAGTTATATCAGTTTGTTTGTTCGAATGTATATTTTTTTTTTTTTTTGGTTTACGATTTGTTTAAGTTTACGAATTTTGAATCTCTCTCATGATCATTATTCTTTATTTATTTTCATTGTTTTTGTTTTTGTTTTTTTTTTGTTCCGTTGAACAAACATTGGCAAAACAAATTGAAAATCATTTTTCATTCAAATTATATTGAATAGAACAAATTTTTACGTTTCATTGTTGGAAATGAGAAGAAATGATTTCATCAGAAAAATGAAATAATAAAAATGATTGTCAATCATTAATCATCACTTTAGAAATTTTCAGAATCAACTATTACTCTACTGTCTGTGTGTTTTCAGATACACCAATTTTTTTTTAATAATAATGATTGCCAGTAGCAGATGTTGAAAATTTGAAATTGATATAGTTTCCATTATTTTGGTTTTTGTTACACATTGCACATTACAACCTGTTGCTACCATGTACCATTGTTTTTTGGATAGCAAAAAGAAAAATATTCAATTTTATAACATCATCATCATGAAATTTGTGGATGATTCCTAGATGATGATAATGGTGACAAATAATAATTCATTCTCAAACACACAGACACATACACACACACAACAAGACATTAGTTGTTTTTTGTGTATTAAAAACATGATGATAATGATGAACAATAATCGTTAGAAAAAAAGTGAGAAAAAATTAAGATTCTCTCTCTGTGTGTGTGTGTGTTATAAAAATGAATTTTAAAAAATCGTGGATATTCCATCATCATCATCATCATCATAAATAATCATTGTGTTATCAAAAAAAAGAAAGACCCACACAGGATCTCGTATTAACAGAAATCATGATCCGTATCTGTGTGTGTTTTCAAAATCAAATCAAATCATAATAGTCACATACATGAACGAACTATGAAAATAATTTCTGGTTTAACTGAAAAATTTCAAATACAACAACAACAACAACAACAAAAAACAACAACGACAATCATCATCATTCGGTAACTTGGTTGGTTGGTCGGTCGGTCGGTCGGTCTGTCGGTTTTTTTCCTAGTTGTCAATATCGGTCCAATGATTTTTTTTCTTCTTCATTCGTTCATTTTATTTATAACCACCTTGTTGATCCATCGAAATGTCTCTTTGTTTTTTTTTTAAATTTTTCGTTGACACCATACAATATGTTGGCTGGTGGCCCCTTTTTTATTACATAGATCAAGTGCAACCAAAAAAAAAATGAATTAAATGATCCATGACTTTATATTCCGAATATAATAAGATCAGTGCTCAGTATTATCATCATCATCATAATCAATTGGTTTATCACTTGATAACACTTGTGTATGTTTGTTGAATTGAAATCTTGCCAGATCATCATAAATTGAACTTGTCATTGAATGTTACCCATGTTTCATCGATGAATTTATTTCGAAAAAAAAAATTTCAAAATGCACACCCAAACAAACACCCACCCACTCCTGGACATTAAACAAATAAACGATGATGATGATGATGATGATGATGATAATGACCGGATTTAATATTTGGATTTTGTTTTATTTTTCTGTTTGTTAATTCTAAACATGTAAATATTCATCTGTGAATGACCGAAGAATAAATTACTTTGTTTTATGTGTGTATGTGTGTGTGTGTGTGGTAAAATTTTCTAATTTGAATGGACATTGTCATTATCGTCATCATCAAATTAACATAATGTGTGGACAAAAAAAAATGTGTGGATAAAATAATGTAAAATAATTATCAGACATTATTTCACAATTGAAAATTATCTCAAATGTTGAATAAACCGGCCAACAAACAACAAGATTGCCAAAAAAAATCCATTTTGTTTCGTTTTACGTTTATGTAATTATTATTTCATTTTATTTTATTATTTTTTTTTCATTTCTTGAATATTTAAATTTCAAATTTTTAAATTCTTTTCTTTCAACTTTTTTCTCTATTTTCATGTTTTACGGCCAAATATTGGTGACATTGTTGTTGTTGTTGTTGATGATGATGATGATGACAAAAATAATCATCATCAGGATACAACAAATGGTTTTTTAGAGAGAGAGAGAGAGAGAGAGGAATATAACATTGTTGATGACAATGACAATAAATGATCAACAACAACGACAACGACTACGACAACAACCATTGATGATGATGATCATCATTATATCCATTATAATTATCATCATCATCATCATCACACACATACTTGAATACAAGTGAAAAAAAATACCTAATTCTACCTTTATGGAAATGATGATGATGATGATCATTGTGGCCATAAAAAAAATAGTTATGAACTGCAAGAAAAAAAAGCAAACGAATCGTAACGAATAATGACAACTTGATAATTGAAAAAAAAATGAAAAAATAAAAATTTCTACCTACCCATTGTATCGTCGTTGTAATTTTTTTCGGTCATCACCAAACAAACAACCGGATCAGATATAGTGTGTGTGTGTGTGTGTGTGTGACATTGCACAGTAGCAGTGTCACACATACAAATATCCGCATTTTGATGGTGTAATAATTTTTGAAATTGAGAAAGCCGGTAGGTCGGTCATTCGTTTTTTTTCACAGCTGAAAAAAAATTGATAACAATATCTATGAACGAGGCAAGAAACTACGCATACAAAAAAAACGATAATTATCAACTTAGCCATAGGAATGATTTTATTGAATTTCTCCATTTGAATTGAATTGAATTTTCGTTTCTTTTCTTCTCGATTGATTGAAATGTGAATTGTTTTCTTCTCTTTTGTTTTGGTGTATGGTGGTGGTCATGCTTTGTTGAATGATAATGTTTTTTGCTACATTTCTTTTGATGATGGTCATCTTTTCATATTTTTGCTACAACCACGAAACAAAAAAAAATGGCTACATTGGTGATGATGATGATTATAGAAATTCTGTCCATATCGTCGAAAGTTTTTTTTCAATTGTTCCAGACAACTCTTTTTTTCTTTTTATTTCTTTCTACCTGCTGAGTTTTCTTTTTTTTTTTTTTGCTACATAATTTGTAGCGAAAATATTTCAGATTGAAGAAATTCATATTCAATATTTGATGGTGGTCATTTGGAATTTTTTTTTCTCTCTCTCTCTCTTTCTCTCTTTCGTAATAATAATATTCTCATTCCCATCGACCAAATCATGGTAATCATACATCATTTACCTACAACAATGTTGTTCGATAACCATATGTGTGTGTTCAACGACATTGCCATCATCATCATCATCAAGACAATGGTGATTATTATGATTATGGCTAGCCGAAATATGCAAACAAACAAATGAAATGAACAAAAAAAAATTTAAATCAATTTTTTTTTCATTTTCATAATTGATTGTTCATGTTTTCCCAAAAAAAAAACATTTGTTTTCGTCTCATCATGAAAGAAGAAAAAAAAGGATTATGGTGAGAAAAAAATATTCCAAAAAAAAGTTGTTTCCAAAAAAGATTCCAATACTATCATTTTATTCAGTATAAAAAAAATGAAAATTTCAACCTCATTATGTAAACGCCTGATCAGCAATTATTATTAGTCCACCAATCAATCTGTCAAAATGTGTTTGCCACAACTGTCATCACCAATAATAATGATGATGATGGTGATGATGATAATTTGTATATTTGGTCACACATTTATTTGATAAATGTTTCTTCATTTTTTGCTTTGTTTGTTCCATCAATCTATAACTGCCTGTTCTGTCTATATTTTTGGCTGCTATTGTCAAAATAATTTCATCATGTGTTGCATAGTGAGAAAAAAAGAAACGTTTAGAACACAAACACACACACACACATGTCATGTCATCATGTGTGTGTGTGATTTGCATATCCAATTTTTATTTTCTGGCATCATTATTCAATCCAAAAAAAAATGATAAAATGGATCAACTGAAACAAAACGAGAAAAAAAATACATAGAGTGAGAGGGAAACCTGACAGATAAAAAACAAACCTAAATGTGTGATGTGTTTGTGATGGAAGGACTGATTGAATCCTGGTAGGGTAAAATGAATGAATGAATGAATGGATGAATGATTTGAGGGAAAATTGAAATTTCTCGTTTTTTTTTTGTATTTTGAATATATTTGAAATGAATGGAAACCCTATCAATTTTATGATGATTTTCTGATGATGAATATGATCAAATTTCATTGAATCCATAGAAAATTATCATTTTATCCATTCTAAATCCAATTTTAAACAAACAAACAAACAAAACAGCGAACAAAAAACTGGATAATTCAAAGTTTCAAATGTTTTTGTTTATGAAACCTGAGGCCATAGAATGCAGAACACCATGATTATTAAGGGGCACAGGAAACGAGAACTTTTTTTCTTTAAATGTTTTTTTTCTAATGATCACTGGGTATAATTTTCAAAATGACAATTTTTTTTTGCCATTTTCTTCGCTGAGTTGCATTATTTCCAAGCTCCAATGATAATGATGATGCCGACAATTTTCTCATGTTTTTTCTTATCACTCGTGTTCTTTTTTGTTGTTGTTGTTGTTAAGGTCAATTATCCTGGTAATTTCTTTTTTTGCTGTTTTTATTTTTTTTCACAAAAAAAAACCAGAAACCGGATCGTGTTTTCAACAATTCGGTAGTGAAAAAAAATGCATAATATGAATCCATAATGGTTTCAGACAAAAAAAAACGTACACCCGATATGAAAAGAAGAAGAGGGAAAGAGAGAGATTAATTCATAAATATTTCACCAAAGTGGGTGTGTGTGAGTGTTTTTTTTATATTTTATTTCAATTATAACGCCGTTAGTAACCAACTTTTATTTCTGTTTTGAGTCAAGTTCAAATATTTTAACCAAGATGACTGTGATATCTGTTTTTTTCAAGATTTGAATGTAAATCGATTTTTTTGCTCGTTCAATAAGAGTGAAAATGTACAACAAAAAAAATAAACAATTTGAACAAAACACTCTAAATTTATCAAAAGTTGTTGACAAGTTGTTTTTTATATTTCATATGTGTATAATAATAATTATATGATGATGATAACTAACTACATTATCATCATCATCATCATCATCAATTTACAGGTAGTAAAAATTGTTGCATTTATGGCCCACCACCATGATGCTGATCCATGATATAATAAGTATATATTCAAAAAAAAAATATGAAAAATGAATAAAAAAAACAGATCATGATGATGAATATGTGCTTATAATTATATGGACAGCAACAGTAATATTCACCAATCATGTGCAACTGGTCATCTTGATGATAATGATATTAACGCCCAGATTTTTTTTTTCGTTCTGTTCTTTGTCTATGATTTTCTCATCAACACTGAATTTTAAATCAACTCGTCGCTGTTTCCGATGTAGATTGACCGGGATAAATTGTTTTTTGTTATTGTTAAATGTTGGTGGTTGACCAGAAACTTTATAAATAAATTGTATGGATCAAAGTGATGAAAAAAAATTGATTACGATTGTTTTTAATAGAATTTTAATTTCGTTTCTTTCTCCTTTCAATCGAATCATCGATGGATCATTGTTGTTCAAAATCATTGAACCATTGAAACTGTTTGTTTTTCAGTGAGGAAAAAAAGTGTCGAAAAAAAATCCACTTGAATGGCCAAACACACACATTATCAAAGTTTTTTTTTCATAAATGGACTGATTCTCAGAAAAAAGGATTGATTCAATCTATTATGTTACAAAAACAAAAATCTGCACGTGACATGTGTATTTATTATTCCTGATGAAAATGAATTGTTCTGTCCACTTGAACCACCCACAAACGCGCACACACACACACACACACACACGTGACTTGTTTGAACTTTTTTTCTCGGTAAAACAAAGAAAATATCCGGTTCTCTCAGAGATGCACCCTTTTTAATAGTTTGAATTGGAAAAAAAACAAAACAAATACTGCAGGAATGTCAAAGGAATACATCTGCTACACACAGAGTAGATTGTATTTGCTACAATTTTTGAAAAACTTTGTTTGATCGATTAAGGTCTCATGTGGGTTAATTTTTTTTTTTGTCAATTGTAACTAGCCGCCATCGTTTGTTTATCCGGGTAATAGTCATCATTGTAATGAAATGGATAGGAATTTGATTCGAGAGGAAAAAAACATTCCATTGATGATAAACAATGAATGAGTGAATGAATGAAATTTTTTGTTGTTGTTGTAATTTGCATAAATTTTAATTAATTTTTTCCACGGCACACTCGTTATCATTATTATTCAGGAAAGAGAGAGAATGATGATTTTATTTTACTGAAACATTTAAAATTGAAAAAATAGAATCGTCCACTCGTATTTATACAATGGAAAAAAATTTTTGTTCCACATAATCTTTATTGGTCTATCGGGGACCAATTGCTACACTATTTGTAACATTTTTTTTCCACAAACATTTCCATTTTATTTTCAAGCCACAATAACAACAACACCAACAACAACAACAACAACATTGGAATAATATCTCGAAATTTGCATTCAAAAAACATTTAAAACACACACACACACAAGTATTTTATCCGAAGAAAATGATTAGCTATTAACCATCATCATCATTATTATTATTATTATTATGGCCAAATATATAAACCAATCGGGTGCAATTAAGGAATTTGTTCAATGTTACTCGCGCACACACACACATAGCGATAGAGACAGCGTTTTTCTTTGCGTTGTTCCAATGGTGAATATTCTGGTTATGTATAAAACCCATAATAATAATAATAATAATAATAAGTAATGGGCCTATTCTTAATCTTTTGCATTCATAATATAATTCTTGAACAAGAACAAGATAATAACTTCGAGGCATCTATTAAAATGAATTTATTTTTTTTTCTTATTTCATATTCCATCCATAATAAATAAAAATGGCTTAAAATAAAATCGATAATAATGGCAATTATTATCATCTGTTGGAAAACTTTGTCTGATGATGATGTTTTTCGTTTATCTTTCTTGTTTGTTTGTAAATAAATGGGCGCCATCGCACACGATATTCAATTCAATAAAATTGAATAAAATCCAATACAAAATACAATGAATGAATGAATGATCATCTAATCTTTTTTTTTCTTTCGTTGCAAAACGATAAAATGGTTCCAAACAAAAAAAAATAATCATATCTCCTGGTGGATACATTTTATTACAAATTTTTATCATCATCATCATCATTATTGTTATTATTATCATCAGGAGACACACATGGCGGCATCGTTCGAGAAAATTTTTTCAGTTATCTGAATTTTTTACATTGAAATTTCCAGAAAAAATTTAAAATTTTTCCATAATTAGAAACATTAATTTTTTTAAATAGAAAAAAATGTTTATGGTTTTTTTTTCAAAAAACAAAAAAGAATTTCACATGACCTCACGTGACCTAACCTTTCGACCTGAAATGAGATTGAATGATAAATTATTATTGTGTTTATCACTTGTAACCTTTTTCTTCCCAATTGCTAATAACCGAATTTGATTTTTTTTGTCCTTTACGTCATTGTTTTCACATTATATTTTGAGTAGATCTATGGTGTCTGTATATGATAGATTTGATTAGATCACGCTCGTGATTATTTTACTACGATTTTCAAAACAAAAAAAAAAACAGAATGAAACGTTGTTGTTGTCATTGTCAGTGTTATTGTGGATGATGATGATGATGATACTCGAGAGCTGTCATCGACAAATCACACACACAAACACACACATCAACCAGAAAAGAAACCAAAGGAACAATTAGCGTGAATTTTTTCTCGAATTCAAAAAGAAACAAAATGTCATTATAATACAAACAACAAGATTTGTTTGTTGTTGTTGTTGTTGTTGATTTGGATTTTTGCAAGTTTTTTTTTTGAAGAAAATTATTATTAATTAATTATCTTTGGAAATGTCGTCGATGATGAACAATGGAAAGAAACCTTGAATTGTTATATAACAAAATAACGATGACGAGAAGATGAAGAGTGAGGGCGAAAGAAACAATGATCAAAAGCAAAGTAAAAGACGATTGTTTTAAATTATTATTATTATTATTGTATAATTGTAATTACTAAGCTGTCATCATAAATTAGTCAACAAGACAAGAAAAAAAAACAGAAATGAGATGGTGGAAAAACATTTTTTGTTAGTAGCGGCAGCGGCGGTCAAAAAAAAAAAAAAATAAAATAAATTCAAACTGCAAATGTTGAAGGATTTCCACTTGAGCTATTTTCTTTTCATATAGATATATATTGTTTATAGAGAAAAACACATTGTATCAAATGAAAATGAGTCGACAATTAAGTTTGATTATTACTGTGGCAGAAAAAAAAGTCGATTTGATTCATGAAAAGAGAAATATTCTTTTCATTTTCTCTCTCTCTCTCTCTCTAGGATATGTCAAGTGTCAGTCATTTTTGTTTGGATATTTTTTTCATTTGATTCTAGAATCTAGTTTTTTTTTTCATTTACAAAATTGATGATTTGATTTGTTTTTTGTTTTTGTTGTGTGTGTGTGTGTGTGTTGTGCAATTTATAAATATGGCAAAGAGAAAAAAAAACACTGTAATTGATCAATTAAAAACCATTGTCCATTTTGGTTGAATATTCTGGTCGAAAACGAGAAAAAAAATTGATGGTTGGTCAATTAACCACGAAGAGAAAAATTTTGTTGTTGTTGTCCATCAGTAGTTTCAGTAAATGGTTCCAAGCAAAAAAAAAAACAATGACTTGTCATTTGAAATTTGACCAATCTATTCACAACTGCTAGTACTGGATACATTTATTTATTTTATAAATATAAACAAACAGAAAAAAACAGCAAAAAAAACAATGGTTTTTCATTTTATCCTTGATTATCATGATAATCATCATATCATGTTGTCATCATCAAAAAAAAAACTCTCATACAAACAAAGTTGATTTATTAGTCAAATAAAGCAAAAAAAAAAAATGAAACATTTTGACATTGATAAAGACCTAGTAGCCAAGTAGTACAGTGATCATCAAAATAATTTATTGTCAAACAAGAAAAAAAGTGCTGGGGGAGGAGAGAGATAAATAAAAATGTTTCATCACAAACAACAAAACAGGAGTGGTGTTTTTATGTTGAGTTTATTTTGAATCATCTCAGCCTAAATAGTCGGGTAATATGATGATGGACAAATTATCGAAATTAACTTTTTTTTTCTCTCTTATGTCAACGAATGGATGAATAAATGGTCAAAAAAAAAAAAAATGATTGGGCCACTTATTATTACACTATCCTCATCTTGAAAACTATACTTATCATCATTATTTGTGATTTCGTTGTTGTTAGGACATTGCCAAAAAATAAAATAAAAAATGATAAATGTCAATGTAAATGTTTGAAAAAATTGTCATTTTTTTCGGGTTCGGTTGTTGTTGTTTTGGATAGTCAGAATGTGGATGAAATATTTTTTTTTTTTTTTTTTGATTTTCAACGCAAAAAATTGAGAATTTAAGAATTTTATTCTCTATTAAATGGTTTAAATAAATGCTTTTTTAATGGATAAATAAATTTTGCCATTTAATTGAATTTGAATCGATTGATGATGGTATTTATTGTCCATAATAATGTTCCTTATCATTATCGCTTTTATCGTTATAATGGACATCTTGTTTTTCATGACCATAACCATTGCCACCACCATTTTCATTATGGTGACCATAACCATAATCGTCATCGTGATGTTTTTTAGCCACAATTGTTTCAATTTCTTCATTTACAGGCTCAATTTTTTGTATAATTTTGCGATATGGTCGAATTGTTTCATAAATATTCTGATATACTGGCTTATCCACATAATGTGTCAAGTAATGTGGTTCATCTATGATAATGAAATTTATGGCTAATTGAAATTGGCATTTATAAATTAAAGTTGACGAACCTTTTGAATGTGATATTTTATTTGTACCATGTTTTGATCCACTATGATGTTGATCGACCATTAAATGTGATGATTTTGATTCGAAATTCATATGTATTGGTACGGCATGCGCTTCCACTGTGTGTGTGTGTGTGTGTGTACAGAGAAAAATAAGCAAATAGGTAAATACAAAAGTGGTTGAAATTTGTCATGTTTTACATACCTTCAACGTGAATTGGATGTAAATCATGATGTGATTTTGAATGATAATATCGGATATGATGTTTAGACTTGACCGGTAAATGTATCGAATAATGATTATGATGATATTTATTATCAGCCGCTGTTTTGTTGATGGCCATCATCAATGTCAATAAACCGATAAGAATTAAAAACTGTAAAGTGTGTGAGAAGTAGTGAATTCACAAAATATTTAAAAGTTTGAAACTTACTTTGATCATTGTTGCTGTTGATGAAAAAAATGTTTTTTTGCCGATTGATTGTCGGATGTTTTTAATTGAATCATTTCGAATCAGTTTATATAAGGGTGAAAATTTCACAAAAAGTTGACAATTTCTCTTTTTTTTGTATTGTGAAATTTAAATTTGTGGCGACAATCGGTGAAATGATATGAAATCATTATCGTTATTCGGAAAATGATAATTAAAATTTTTTCCAAAAAGAAAAACATTTTTTTTCAGTGCGTGAAAAATAATTTTTTTTATTTGTATTCCAAATTTTCATCAATCAGATAGTGTGTGTGTGTGTGTGTGTTTGTTTATGTGTGTATGCGTGATTGGTACTAATTGGTATTTGGGTGTACGCGGATGTCTTGTCAATTCATTCGATCAATCCAAAGAGAGAAGAAATCTGGAAATTCTAAACATTTCATTGTCATGTATGAATGTGTGGATGTGTAAATATTTGCATTCAAAATGCTGAAATATTTTAACGGCCAATACCGCCGCCACCACCACCGCCAAAACTGCCACCACCGCCAAAACCACCACTGCCGCCGCCGCCACCACCACCACCACCGCCACCACTTCCGCTGCTACCACCACCACCACCACCACCGCTACTGCCATGATATCCATAATGATGACCATAATGATGTTCATCTTCATGGTAATCATGATGTTTTTTTGCAACCAAAGTTTCAATTTCTTCATGTACGGGCTCGATTTTCTGTGTAATTTTCCGGTATGGTGTAATGATTTCATTTACTTCCTGATAAACCGGTTTTTTCACGTAATGTTTCAGATAATGTGGTTCATCTATTGATCGATTTAATTCAAAAAAAAATTAGCTAATCTGAATGATCCATTGATCAACTGACCTTCAGAATGTGATACTTTATGTGATCCACCAGCATTTTCATGATGTTGATCAACGGAAAGATGTGATGATTTTGATTTGAATGTCATATGTATCGGTACAGCATGTGCTTCGACTGAATGAATGATTTGGTAAAAGAATATTAATATCGATTATTGGTAATATTTAGGAAAAATTTTATGTATTACCTTCGACATGTATTGGATGTATTTGATGATGCCCATGCACGTGGTAATATTTTACATGATGTTTGGAATGGACAGGTAAATGTACCGAATGATGATGATAATGGTGGCCATAATGTGAACCATAGGCCATGATGGCTAAACTAGCCAAAATTAGTAACTGTTGATGGAAAAAAATGAATCAAAAATTAACAATAGTTAACCACGGTATTTGTAGACATACTCTGAACATTTGATTTTCGAAAATCAGAAATTGGAATCAATTCGTTGAAACAATGTTGAATCGATGAATGGCTGTGAATGATTTCGATTCAATCAATCGATCGGTCATTTTATATCGATCCAAATGATTGAAATTTTCTCTTTTTTTTAAACAATTTGATTATAAATTATCAGACATGTTGACATCAACTGAAAAATTAGGTTTGTAATTTGAATTTGTAATCCGTTTATTTTTTTTATATTATTCAATCCGTTTGATGATAATAATTATAATGTTCTCTATTGTTAACTAATCATTTCATTGGACAAATGATAGCCAATGTGTTTTGTGACCCTTTGTTTTTTGAAATTGTTTTGTTTTCGTCTACTTATCGTCGATTATTATTACGTAAAATAAAATAAAACGTTTCTGTTGTTTTTTTTTAAATTTTCCAATACAGTATAATTATCGGTTATCATTGATTTTTGTCCGTTGTCCATTATATTTTTCTAGATTAATTTCTCAATATCAATTATATCGATTATCGATCGATTGGAATAATATGGTGAGATTATATGAATTTTGAAAATTTGAAATTCATGAAAACAAAATTCTCCCGATAGATGACACTACCTGTTTCAAATTTGAATTTTTTTCAATTATTGAAAATGTTGTGTTCTCATCCAAGAAGAAACTGATTTTCCAAATCACAAACATATGACACTGATATTGATATTGATTGAAAATCCAAATTGTGAAAAGAGAAAAAAATCTGGAAAATTTAAATTTTATTCAAATAAAAACCGAACCGAACAACGACAGAAAAAAAAATTCCCATTCAAAAAACAAAACAAAACAAAAAAAATCTTTTCCCTCGATTCAATCGATTCGATCCGAATTTTAGATGATCGAACACATCTGATCATCATCAACACCAGTTGGAAATGACACCAAGATATAATGAAACGACAACAATAACAGCAGAACCTGAAAAACGAAACAAAAAAATTTAAATATCATTCACATTCTAAATGCATATCTATGTGTGTGTGTATGAAATAAAAATGATCATTGTGAAAAGAATTTATTTATTCTATACGATTCCATTCTTTTCGATGAACCATGAACCACAGAAAAAAAAGAAAGAATTTGAAACAGATGTTGCGTGTTGCGGATAAGATGCTTTTGCTGTTGCAGATTTTAATACCAGAAAAAAAACCGCAACCAAATCAAAAAAAAAAAAACATTGTAACAGATCAATGATTTTTTCTTGTTTTTGTTTTTTTTTCTTTAAAAGACAAAATTTTGAAACAATTTGAAATTATGTTTTTTTTCTGTGATTCTCATAGAAAAATTTTCTAGAAATTATTCAAAATTCCTTTTGTTGTTGTTGTCGTTCGTTCATTTATCATTTATCATTTGTCAATGATTGTTTAGCGTTAACAAGACAATTTTCGACAAGAAAATGATGAATTTTCTTTCATTTTATTCGCTTTTTTTTACGGGAAATGTATACTTTTTTCCATTAGTTGAAACCTAAATGAATTCATTGAATCATTATTATCATTATAATAATAATAATGAATGAGAAAGAGCGGGAAAAAATCCAAAAACCAGTGCCTAAAAAAAAAAGCTCAGCCAACCAAACGATTTGTCCATCATTCATCCACTATAGTTATGATGATGATCATCATCATGATGATGTTAATGATATATTTAAAGGTTTTTAATTTATGTCTAATCATTTCTTTGGATATTCTATTTTTTTTCCATTCATTGCTACTTGTTCGAGTTTTTTTTTTTATTCATCCACACATATTCCATTCAATTGTTAATTCATTAATGAATGTTTTCATCATCATCTTGAATGATCATTGTCGTCATCATCATCGGTGGACAATAACATTATATCATTTTCCATTGCTGCTAACGACGACATTGATAACAATGTCACCAACATGAAAAAAAAAGTCCATAGAGTTTGCCGTCTTTTCATTCATTCTTTACACAAAAGAGAGAAAGAAATATAAAAAACAAAAAAAAAGGATAACCTGTAATTTGTTCATTCGTTTTTCTGTTTTGTTTTTTGTTTTTTTTTTTCATTTTACATACATGCACACTATTATCATTATCAATGACAACCAATGTGTGTGTGTTTGTGTGTTTGTGCTTACGGGATGCAAATTTTTTTCTTCTTACTAGTTTCAGCTATAATCTGGATTTTGTTTTTTTTTTCGTTTCTTTTGTCAATTGGTTGGTGACGACATGCACCAAAAAAAAGAGAGAGAGAGAAATCTCTCTCATTCTTCCGGCAAACATTATAATTTTCTATTCAAAAGCCGACAAAATACATACAATACACAGGCGGATTTGATGACAAGTTTTTTTTCTATTTTCTTTTTTTCTTCTCGATGACCACCATAATCATTATCAAAAAATCAAGAAAATACAATTATCAAAATAAGATGAAAATGAATGAATATGCACAAATGTTGATTTAGCCAATGTCATTGGTGGCCATTGCTGTTGTTCCATAAATGAAAAGATGGATAGAAATTAAGATTAATTGTACAAAGATTTTTATGCAATCATCATGTATTTTTTTCTGTTTCGTTGTAGTTGTTTTTGGAACATTTTGAAATCAAAATTACATGGTCCAGATTGGATTTTTTTGTTTCATTGAAAAGAAACAATATTGTGTTTCGTTTGTCAACTAACCATCAGACGATTTCTCTCGGTTGATTATTGTCAAGTAAAGTTATATTGAATTAATTTCATTAACGGCATTTTTTCCTCCATTTTTGCATTTCTTGAAATTCTACACATTGATTAATTGAATAGATTCAAAGCAAAGAATTTTCGTATTCACTCACTTTTTTAGTCACGAACAATACGAATAATTTGTACTTTTCTTTACTTTTTTCTTCAAACTTTATAAATTTTGTCTAATAATTTGATTCAAAAAAAAGTTAAATTAGTCTAATTTGAAAATTATTCACCATCATTCAATGGAAATAAGAAAAAGACTTGAATTTTGTGATTGAATTGTGTGTGTCTGTCTGTCTGTGTGTGTGTGTGTGGGAGTAGAATTGGTTTTTTTTCACTTTTCATCGATTGAAAAAATTTAAAAGATTTGCAATCAAATGATCAACGACATCGACGAGAGAAAATAAATTCCAATAAATTTCATCATCATGAGTTCAGTGGTTTGAAGTAATTTAATCATTTTAAAAGCATCAAACACACAGTGACAAACACACACACACACACAGAAACCAATAGAAAGAAGAAAATTTACATTTTCAAATTTACTCTTGAATTTCAAGTCCATTATATTATGTAATGTCATAATGGACAGAAAAAAAGGGTAAATAAAAATAAAAATCCAAGATTATGATGATGAGAAGAATTTAATTACAATTAAACATTGTAGCTATTTCCACATAAAAATGTAAAAGTGCATTACTCTGCGTTAGTTCAGAATTTCAATTGCAAAATTTTCTTGTAATCCTTGGCTGAAATCGTATTCATATGTGACGAAATTCTTCTTGTTGTATAACAATAATAATGATGCAAACAACAAGTGAAGAAGAACCAGAAAAAAATTAAACAAGAAAACTTTTTTTTCTTTTCGTCGTTGTCTTATTTTTGGAATAAAATTTAAATGTAACAACAACAACAACAAGATTCATCCATCGACAACGTGCCAAGACTATTGATAACCAAAACAACAACATCAACGATGATGACGACGTTTTAAACAAAAAAAATTCTTCAAATCGAAACATGTATTTGTGTGTGTATGTATGTTTCGTGGTAATCAAATTATAAATTCCACTACCATACGATAAACATATTTTTTTTTAACTCGGGTCGTGAATGGTAAATAATGGCGAAAAAAAACATAATATTAAAAACACAGACACACGAAGAAGATACACTCTTTGACTAGAAAACTTTTAACCCTTTTTAAATTTTCTGGTTTTTGTTGTTTCAAAGAGAAAGATAATTTTATTTGTTTGTTTGCCGCTTGCTTGCTATCATCATCATCATATGATACTGATTCTGGAACGTTGAAGAAAAAAAAAACCATTTTGAAGTACTATCATCATCATTATCATAATCGGTCTTGAACGTAAAAAATAACCAAAGAACCATCATCATCATCATCATCATAATCAAAAATAATGAAGCCAAATAAACTTTTTTTTTGTTCCAGGAACAGAACAGAGTCAAAGAATAATAGAAAAAATTTAATTCTTGACAATTCGTGATTATATGATCATCATCTTCATATCATGAAAATTGTTATAATGTTTTTGGTTTGGCTTGGTTTTTTGAGAAACTTTAGTTTTTTCTTTGTTCGAAACAAAACAATTCAAATGAAATCTCTACGATGATGATGAAGAGATGAATATAGAAAAAAAAATTACGCTTGAAAAACTTTTTGGAATTTCAATTTTTTTGTTGATTTTTCTTAAAATGTGATGATGATGATGATGAGCAACATTCTGTGGATAAATTATCTTCTTATTGAAATTTGTAAATTCGACATGGCAACCAGTACAACAATTATGATAATGATTGCTTTTTTGGGACGGGGGGGTGGTTGGAAAAAAAATTTAATCACCAAAATGAAATGATGAAAATTTAATAATTATAATAATCGAGAAATGAGAGATAAAAAAAATTTTTTTCTCTTTGATCGATCGAAATTGTGAAACTTTTTGTTCCATTTATAACCGATAATTACAAAAATACGTTCTGGATGGATGTCCAATGTATATTTTCAATAATCAAAATGCAGAACTTTCTGAATTGGAAAAACTAAAGAGAATTTTTCGAGAATTTTTTTTTCTCATTTCAAACAAATGAAATGTTTAATTTGTGGCTAAAAAAGAAAATTTTTAGTGTGGCCATTTGTGTGACAATCTTTCCATCATCATCATTATTTCAAAGTCGTCAATTTTGATACATCATTTTTCATCTTGTCACAAACGCGCGTACCAGAACAGAAGACCAGACAACCCACTAAATGACAGATGATGATGATAACTTGTCATCATCATCATCATTTCATCATTCATTATTATAAATGAATTTCAACGACACGCCCAACAGCGATACGCCTTTTTTCACGCCCAAATCCAATTATAATGATGATGATGATGATTGTTGACAAATATAAAGGTAATTTTTTGCAGATTCATTCATTTATTCATTATGTAATAAAAGGGTTGAATTTTGAAACAGAAAAAAAATGAATAAAATTTTTTTCAATAATGAATTTTAAGTCGGACACAATTCAAGTTCAGTAAAAAAAGGGTTAAAATCATTTATCATGAATGTCACAGGGATTTATTTGTCATTTTTTTCTTGTTTGTTTTAATATCGATACTGATTCAATTCTCATTAACATTTCTGTGAATGATGGTTTTTTTTTTGACATGTCCAAATGTTTTTTTCTTTCCATCATCATCCATCATTCAACTAATCAGCATACTGTGGAAAAAAATTATTCTCATTTTGATATTTTTCAAAAAAACGGATTCAGTTGGTGGAATTACCTGATATTCTTGATGATGATGAGATCCCATCATATGTTGGTTTAATCATTGGTTTTCACTATCAATGATGATGATGATGATGACAACTGTCACTTTAAATGACAAAAAAAACTATATAATTAATCCAGATTTATGATTTTCGCTCATGATGATAATCACTGAATGTGAATTGGAATTTTTTTTCAAATTAAAGGTATTTTTCCCAAGTTTTTTTCTCCATGAATTTAAAACTTGGAAAAAACAACAGCAAAAAAGCTTTGGTTATATTTATAAATTTCACCATCATTCCCAGGTTTTTTTTCTCCCTTCTCCAATGGATTCTGATATTGTATTTTTCCCATCACCACCACCACCAAAAAAAATGTCACAAAAAATGGATTTTTTCTCTCCATTTCCCGTTTTTTATATTTTAATTAAAAAAATTTTGAAAAGAAAAAATTTGTGAAAAAATGAAAATTTTTTCCAGATTTTTCATTGAAAACAAAAAAACATGCATTTATTTTACATTTTCAATATTTCCAATTTTTCAAAAAAAAATGTCGTCGAATAGCAAAGACTCATTACGCAGGCAACAACAATGAAGAAAAAATTTGTCATAACATCATTATAAATGAAGTCAAACAACGAAAAAACGAGAGAGAAATGATTAATTAAAAGCATGGTATTCAAAATAAAGAGATTCGAAACCATTTTGCCGCTATACCGTTAATATTTCGTTGTTGCCACTACTTGGGTCCTATTGAATTGAAATGAAATAAAATGCAATGAATGGACCGGTGGATGGATGGATGAATGGATGGATAGAAACAGAAAAAAAATAAATTAGTATTCAGAAGCGGCAAAATAGAGTGCATGTTACGAATGTCTGTGTGTGTGTGTGTTTGTGTGATATATACGCCTACGGAAAATATTTCCTTTCCCCTTTTATTTTTATTTTTTTTCGTTTTTTGGTAAATAGAAATTTGAATAATTAAACCGTTCATTAAAATTTTTTTTCCTTTGGAAAATGGCACGCGTGTGACGCTGTTGGTGCTGTTTTCGATTCTGTATTGGATTTGTTCTGTGTGTATACGGGTATCTTGGTAGAAATCTATCAGAAAACGTGTTTAGAATTTTTTTGTTTGACAATTTACACAAGGACATTGGGCCACAATTTCAATTGATATCGGTAGGAGCTGAAAAAAGGTGAATAAGACAAAAAAAAGAAAGAAAATTTTTTCCTGTAATTCCAAAAAGACGAATTTTTTTTCCTTTTTTTGCGAGTTACTCGTAAAATTTCTTTTTTTTCGTGTGTGTAAAAAAATAGAGAAAAAATAAAAAGTTTTTTCCTCTCCTATTTCTACTCTTCTCGTCTTTTTCAGAGAGCAATGTAGCAAATCAATTTCTTTGAAAGTCGAATCTACCGAATTTCAACAACAACAACAACAACAACAATGTTGCATATGTTTAACAGCCAGAAAACCAAGTGAATGAAAATGAAATAAAAAAAAATTTGCACAAAATTTCAATTTAACAAAATTGAACCATAAAGAGAATTTTCTTTTTTATTTTCGCTTTGGATTTTAGAACAAAATTTACTTTTCAAACTTTATTCCTCTCTCTCTCTCTCTCTCGTCGTTGTTGTTGTTGTTGCTACAACTAACTAAATAACGAACGGAAAAAGTTTTTTTTGTTGGAAAAATTCAAACCACAATCTTTGAAAAGTTTCTCATCAAGTTAATATCATTATCATTAAGATGAAGAATGTTGTTATCGTTGTTGTTGTTGTTGTTGTTGTTACCGATTCTGTGTGTGTGTGTGTGTGCGTGTATGTTTTTTTGTTATTTAAATTTTTTCAATGTTCACAACAACAACAACAACCAACCGACTGACATACTATGGCTAAGTGAATGAATAAATGAATGAAGTAAGAATTTTGTGTGTGTAAATGAAATTTGAGTTTTCCAAAAAAAACTTTTGATTTGAAAAAAAATCTCTTTTATTCGTGGAAATAAATGAAAATTAACAAATTGTTTTTTTTGAAGTTGGTGAGAGAGAGTGAAAGAGAGAAGAGTTTCCAAAAATTTTTGGAAATTTTCCAGAAATTACGTGCAATATGAACACACAATTTGAGGCACCAAAACGATAATGTAATGGTAATAAAAATGAGAACGGAATTTCAATCGATTCCGGATGTTTTTTTTTCTAGAAAAAAAATTCTTGATAAATTTTTCCGTATATAAAAAAGCTGTAAATAAATGTTTCTCGATAGTTTATATTATTATCTTAAATTCTCTGAAATATTTTTCTTGGTTAATGCTGATGTTGTTATTGTTATCTGCCAGTATTGATTCTTACTTTAATGGCCGTAAAAATGAACGAATTGACAACCAATTCAGTGAATGGGAATACAGAAACCCAAGTGTTCCGGTACTGTCTTTGTGTGTGTGTGTGTGCATGTCTTATCGGTAATTTACTCAATGAGATTCTGAATTCTGGATTTTTTTTATATATATTCCCGAATTCAAAAACTATCAAAATGTTCAAAGATTTTGTTATCGTTTAAATATATCGTTGCTGTATTTCTTTTTCTCTATTTTGTTTTGTTTTTTGGTGACAAAGATTTCGATTGAATTTCATTGAAGCTGAAGATAAATAAATTTCTTTTGAAATTGATCACTTGGGTTTCCACTGATGGTGGTGGTGGTGGTGGTGGTTGATCAAAATCAATCGCAAATGAACAAACAAAGTAAAACCAATGGATCGAAACGTTGAAAAAAAACTAAATAAATTTCCAAATAACTAGATTATTGTGTGATTATCCCCGGAATCAAACTCGAAACAAAAACATTTTAAATGAAGCGAATCAAACAAAAAAAAAGAAGAAGAAAATAAAAATAAATTATCTCAAAAAGCAAAAAGTATTACGCCGGAATCAAATATTATATTATATACCACTACCATCACTATTAACTTACATAATCATCATCTAGCTTGTGACATTCAATTCGATCGTCATCGGAAGAAATGAGCATCCATGAAATCCGTATTTTGTGAACCATGTGAATCATCCTTTATTGTGATGGTGGATTGCCATTACATATAAATATCGAAACTAATATTTGTTTGAATGGATGGCCACCATCACCATGATGATGATGGTGATGGTGGCCATCCATTGACATCTTGATGAGTAACATACACACACACACATAGAAAGAAAAAAATACATTTTGTCAATAAAAATAAAACAGACACCAATTTTTTTTTCTTTGTTTGTTTGATACAAACCATTGAGAGATATTCGATCGAATCCTGTATTGAAATCGATTGTATACAAAAATGAACATGGATAGAAATGAAAATGGTCAACTAATAAAAGTTGATGGTAAAAAAACTTTGTTTTCGTGTTTATGTGTGTGTGTGTGTGTGTGTTCCAGAATGATGGTCGCTTCATCGTTGTATTGAAAACAAAGAAAAAAAAGATTTCACATCCGTACATTCATTCATTGCTGTTTTTGTTGTTGTTTTTACCCGGAAAGTTTCTTGATTTGTTTTTTTTTTATTTTTGTTTTTACCATTGTTATTGTTTTGTTTGTTGTCCCAAATGGGACCCGGACAGCCAGAAAAAAAAACAACAAAATAGAAACGAAAAACATTATCCATTCGGTCCAAAGATCTGTGTGTGTGTGTGTCTGTGTGTGAATGTGGTCAGTCATGAGTCTTTTTCTTCTTCTTTTCTCTCAGAAGATGATGATAATGATAATCGTCAAGAATTGAATGCACAAAACGAAAGAATAAGAAACTTTTGCTTTGTTTTACTTTATGTGAAATAAAGAAGAAGAAGAAGAGCTATTAAGTGTCGATATTATTATTGTTCCCTTTTTTTGTATTGAATTGGTTTGAAACAGAAAATAGAAAGAGAAAGAGAGAGAAATTTGCCAAAAACAAAGTTGTAACAAAGTAGAAATTTTCTACGGATTTATTTTATTTTTTTTCTCCGAAAAAAATGCTGAAAGATCGGGAATCACTCGGGTATCATATGTACCGAGTAGCCTCATCATTAGTTTTTTTTTCTCTCTCTCTTCCTTTAGTTTAGTTCGGACATTCGATATGGATCCCAATGGATCACTCGATTTTTCCGAAAATAAGAAAATGTCTCAATTCAGTGAGTGAGAGTTTATTCATTTCATTGTTTGTGCGAGAATTACGCGTTTGCAATTTACAAACAAAACAAAGCAAAAAGATTTTCATTACTCTAAAAATGATCATTTTCGTATCCATACGAGAACCATAAATACTTTCCAAGTTTAGTGTAACAAAATAAAAAAAAATGACAACAACAACAAAAAAAATCAAGAATCAACATCATCTGGATCATTATCATCATCATGGATTGAATGAAATGAAATGAAAAAAAAAGTTCAAAAAGATAGAAATCTCATAGGTGTCTTCAACTTTAATTGAGTTCCATGGATCGTTTTTGTTTTATTTCGTTTGTTTCAAACAACATAAAAAACAAACAAATAAATATCTAGTGTCTACGAATCGCAGTTACAAAAATTCACTTTTATTTGATTATTACGTTTATATTTAGAAATGGAATCACGATTCTTTTTACGGCAAATATTCATGCGACAATGGTGATGATTCAATTCTTTTTTTTGTATTTTTCACTAGAAAAAAAAATAAAACTTTCAAATTGATCATCTGATGAATCTGAGACAAAGTGTGTGTTCAGAGTTCATTTTCATCATCGTCGTTGTAAATCGTCGAACCACAAACATTGAATCATCATCAACCCATCTCGTTCCATTTGAAAAACACACTCGGGAATTATTTTTTTCTTTTCGTCGTTGTTGTTGACTGTGAATGAATGACGATTATTGCAATTCCAAAATGCCGGAAAAATGAACTTTTTTGTTGTTGTTGTTGTTGTTGAATTTGCATGTTGAATGTGGAATTTTTTTCCGCTCTTTTCTCTCTGTCTCTTGAATTAAAAATTGAAACTTTAAAATTATTTATTCAAGCGAAAAACAATCTCACTATAATAATCAAACTATTCTCTGGCACAGAATAATGGAGTTTTTTTTAACAATCAAACATCGTTTTATTCTGTTTTTTTTTTTGTTTATTCTTGTTTGTTCTTCAAACAAACCATTATATAATGCTCTTGAACCAGATTTTTTTTTCTTGTTTTGTGTCTGGTTCGACCATATATTCCGGACGGGCCCAATTTCACTGGAATTACTGGTATTTGGCGTTGGGAAAATGATATTTATTTTTTATTTTTATTCCTAATGTTACCTTTTCTCTAGTTTTGTTTTATTATGTCTCTCTTTTGAAATTTCATTAAAAATCATAAATCATTTCTTTTTTTTTGCTGAAAATTTTTCTTGGAAACAAACATTACGTTGTTATGTATTCGATAGAAGTAACCAGAAAAGAGAAGAAAAAAAATACCGATTAAATTACCGAAATTCCGGAAAAATACACACAATTCATGGATGATTCATGAGAAAAATGGCCAGATTGCATTTTTCAAATTTACCGGATTCTTGTGTTTTTTTTGTCTATTTGTTTACTTGTTTGTTTGTCAGTTTTTTCTCCTCTCGTACAATCGAATCTTCAAAATTCCTTCCACTTGCCATTCGAAATCACAACTAATAATAATTGCTAAAATTCGTGGCCGGCCGGTTCTTCAGAAGTTTTACCAAAATTCCAGAACCAAATGTTGGAGGGTTTTATTTTGAAAACAATTGGACAATAATAATAATGATCAAGTGATCAAACGAGAGCAAAAGAGAAAAATGAATTTTTCAAACCAAAAAAAAAAAAAAAAACGAAAAAAATCCAAAATCATAGTCACGAAAATTGAGAGAGAATTTCCGACCAAACAACGAACAAAATGAAACAAGAAATAAGAACAATGATTCGGTAATATGAAGATGATCTACTACTACTAAAACGACGAAAAAAAAATATTTGATCGATTTTTGATTGGACTTTTTTTTCTTGCGATTCTGTTGGATCACCACATTCCCTGTTAGTGTTTGTGTAATGACCATACACATATACCATAATAATAATAATATTACTCGAACCATGTCATTTATCGCCTCATCAAATAACCATCAATCATATGAAAAAAAATATCCTTTTTGCGTTTTGTTTTTTTTTTGTATTTCAAGAAATAAAAAAAAAATATTTTCATTTTAGAAACAACGATAACAACAACAACAGAAATAGCTCACGAAAATTAGTAATCATCATCATCATGGCAAGAAACAAAAAAAAATGGATGTATATTGTATCTCGTATCATCATCACTTAGTAAATAGTTTGTTGTTCGATGATGATGGTGATGATGATGATGGTTTGATGCAAAATTCCAGTGTCTGGTGGACTGAACGATTACGCCCATTCTAGATTCTGAAAACCGTTGTTTTTTTTTTGTTTGTTACTGTTGATTCTTCTGTTCCAAATTTTCTAATGCCCCAAGAGAGAAATGGACCTGAAAAGAATAAGGTGTTTTTTTGTATCTTTCTTTTTTGTTTTCATTTTCTAACAACAAGCATAACATATCCAAAAAAACAAATCTATTTATAATCGATTGATCAACTTGTGTGTGTGTATGTCATTGACAATGTTGATCATCATCACCATTATAGTATGAGAATTAATTGATCGATTTTGGTGATCCAGAAAAAATAAATCAGAAAATCAGAAAACCAAAAAAAGAAAAATTCCAAACGTCGATTTCATGTGTGAAACTTTTTTTTAAAGAAAAAAAATTCATAACCGGAATCCGGATGTTATCCGAAAAAAAACTGTCAACCGGCTGATGATGAGGATTTGAACATTTTAACTGCCAATCGATCCCGCCGTCACATATTATGAAAAAGGCTGATTATCATCCTTTTCTTCATCGTCATCATCATCATCATTAAAAATGTCCTGATCATATATAATATGACAAAATTGAATGAATTCAAGTAAATATAAAAGTAGCTTAAGTGATGATGAACAGTGAAAGAAGTAAGTCTCTCTTGAGAGTGCACTATTGTAAATCGCTTCTATTGTTATTGTTGTTGTTGTTGCCAATGATTCTTGTTCACCAACATTAATAATAATAATTTGTCATCCATATATAGTTGGTTTGTTTTTTTTTTTGCGTGATGTCCATC
Organism: Dermatophagoides farinae; assembly: GCF_024713945.1. Classification (NCBI taxonomy): domain Eukaryota; kingdom Metazoa; phylum Arthropoda; class Arachnida; order Sarcoptiformes; family Pyroglyphidae; genus Dermatophagoides; species Dermatophagoides farinae. Next base: position 4,922,528 of record NC_134682.1, read on the forward strand.
ATCCAAAAGAAAAAAAAATGACAAAACGTTATAATAACCGACCGGACAACAGCGAAAAAAAATTCCTAATTTCTTATTTGACCAACAGAACAACAACAATAACAACACGCTATAATTTTTTTTTCAACATTTCTCGGTACATTTTCTCCCGGTTCTCGGGTTTTTTTCTTCGTTTCGGCTTTCATATTTTTTTTGATACAATTTTTGTTGGTTCGTTCGTTTTTGATAATTCCAAACGACATTTATTTACGTTTGGGACAAACGTTTCTTTTGTTTGCATCTTATTTCGTTGTCTGTATCTCATCATCGTTGTTGTTGTTGTTGTTGTAATCGTCATGTTGTTGATAATACGCTTAACATGAGAATTTGACATATTACTAGGGAACAATGAAATGAAAAAAAAACGAAAAAAAAACTAATGCAAAATCCAGCAAAAGTTCAAAAAAATACAATGTAGACAAATTATCGGACAGGGTTTATGTTTGTGTGTGTGTGTGTGTAACATGGAAAATAAAGTCTCCAAACATCTTTTAGATTGGTAAAGCAAGAAAGAGAGAAAATCCTTCTAAATAACAAAACCATTTTTGTGTGTCCAGTTTTCAGTTGTTGTTGTTGTTGTTGTTGTTGTTTTCACAGAGTTTCAGAGTTTTGTTTCATTTGTGTATGTGTGTGTGTCAAATAATTGTTAACCGAACAATGAAATGAAATGAATGAAAAAAAAAATATAAACCAGAATAATGGTAGAATCTAGAGACACACACACACACAAAATGTAGACCGTACCGGATTAAGTTTCAATTCGTAGTGTGGTGATGGTAGGTAAGCATAGAAATAGAATTCTTCTTATACACTGACGATTTATTCTAACACATGGTTTTGTGAATACTCTAAGAAGTATTAGAATAATTCCTATACCGATTTTGGCATCATCATCATCATCATCGTCATCTCTATATTGTGAAGGGTTAATCTCTCAATATGATCATTTCTCAAAATTGGTCAATTTAATTGTCTCTACTATATGTGTGTTCTTTTTACAATATCTCTTGATGAAATGTTTATTTGAATGGAAAAAAAAGAAACAAAAAAAAAAAAGAAAAAGAAAAACAAGCAGATTATCATCATTACATGATGGACACGATAATAGACACACACTGGCAAAGAAAATGCTCGTCTTTTTTCAATTCAATTCAATTAATTTTTAATTTTCTTTTTTGAGACCAAACTAAAACTGAGAAAATGAGAGACAGAGAGAAAATGATTGAAATTTTTTTTTTTTAACAAACGACAATCGAGGTGAAAACTATGCATTTCATTATATTTTCTAATCATAATCATTTGGGTGTGTCATGATGATGATCACAATCATCAAAAAAAAAAAAAATGAATTAATAAAAAACGACAACAACATTTTGATTCAGTGAAAAAATTGTTGAAATTATTCACCATTTCACATCATCATTATTTTAAAAAAAAATTTGAATTCAATAGAAAAATTATTCAAAAAAAAAATTTTTGACCTTCAAAAATCCAAAAATGAAAAAAAAAACAATCTTCATAATCACCAAAAAAAAAAAAAAAGTTGATCCACACTGTGCTTTCAAACGAAAAAAAAATGATTACCACCACCACCAACAACAACAACATTTGCTTGAATTTGATTAGTTTGTGTGTTGTGTATTTCGCAATAAATGAATGAATGAAAAACGAACCATCATCAGCACCACTTCTAGATATGATTACCAAGATAATCATTTGTGGCCGGAGAAACGCAAAAAAAAACCGGGACAAAATCATATTTTTTTCATTTTTTTTTTTTGCTTTTGTTGTTGTTGATTATGATGAGGATTATTGTCATCATCATCATCATCATCATCATCATTATTAGCAACATAATCATTGTAAAACGCCCATGTAAAACAATTTAAATTTGCATAAATTTTTTTTTATTTTTTCTCTTGGAAAAAAAATGATTAATAAATTGCGGCCGGCATTTCTTCGGATTGTATGCTGGTGGTTGAATAATAATGGTGAATCTCTTGTTCATGGTCAGAGGGTTGCGGTAATCATCATTTGATGATGATGGTGATGATGAACTCGAAAATGAATTGACCAAGATAATATCACTGAGTATTTGAAATACAAAAACGACCAAATCATCATGATCATCGTTGTCGTCGTCGTCTTCGTCGTCGTCATTGACTATGACGACAATCCAATTCAAATTTGATTAGGGTTGATTTCTGCTTAGTGTGTGGTGTGTCCATGTCAACGATAATAGTCATTAACATCATGGTGATCATTTCGATGATGATGATGATGATAATGATAACCGGGTGATGGAATAGTGATTCAAATTTCATGTATCATTATTTTGTTTTTTTTTCAATTTCATTTTTTCTTCGTTTGTGGTCCAATGATTTTCAAGATGATGATGATTATATATGTCCAGGTATTAGTGTCCAATTCAATGACAAAGAGAGAAAGAGAGAGAAGAAAAAATTCTAAAATTTTTCAATTTTTTTTTGTCTGATGCTTTGTTTCATTCACACAAACAACAAGCCATTAGAATCAAAACTTGTTTTGTTTTTGTTGTTGTTGTTGAAGCTGACACTTGATCCGATTGATGAGATTTCATTTCATTATGATTATTATTGATTATGGAATCAACCAAATGAAAATGTTTTGTTATTGTTGTCCGGATGATGAAACATTTCGAAAAAGGAAAAGAAAAAAAATTGGATTTCCCGGAAAAAAATAGGCAGACAGAATGATGAGAGCAAAGATAATGTTTCAAACATATGTGCACACCGGATAGTAACAATATTTACCGTATATTTACACTTGGTTCGATATTATCGACCGGCCGGTAAATATGAAACGAGCGAAAGAGAAAAAAAATTGGATTTTCCCAAAATAAAAAAAAAGACGGATGATGAAAGAATGTAAAAAAAAAAATTTCGAAAGTTTTCCATCCACTGACACCCAGAATCAGCCGTTAGATTAGATTGATAATTTGATGATGAAATGTTGAAACAAACAAACAAGCAAAAAAATAAATTGAATTTGAAAAAAGTAGCTTAGACTAGCTTAGCTACTAGTGTATGTGTCTGTGTCTGTGTTGTGATGATGATGATTGTCATTGTCATCGATCCATTTTTTTCGGAATTTTTTTTCCGTGCCTCTGTTTGTGTATCAACGGATGAATGAAACAAATTTAAATGAAGAAAAAACAATCTTTTTCCTATTGACATTACACATGGTTGACATTGTGCTATAACTAAATGGAACGTTTGTTCGTCCAATTTGACAAGTTGACACATTTCTTCCTTCCGGGCAAAATAAAATGTTTATTCTTTTCCTCTGCACTATCGTTTTTTTTTTGTTGTTGTTTGATGAAAATATTTCCAATCTGATTTCGGGTTTCATTATTTGTTAACTCTGATTGTGAATCTGAAAATGGAATTGACAAAGCAAAAAAAAAATGATTCAAGCATCAATTACCCTGGCCAAAAGGACCTGATTCGACAATGCTGTTTTCTTATTTTTCTATTCTTGTGAACTAATTAGAAAAAATAAAAAAAAAATAAAGACCAAATTCATTTTGTTCGTTTGTTTTTTTTTTGTTAATCCAGAATCGAAACCAGAAATAGAGGCAGTGAGTGAAAATGAATGAATTTTTTTTTGTTTCGTTTCGTTGAACCAGACTAATTAATGAATGAGAAATAAGTTCAATCTAAACATTCACAAGCAAAAAAAAGAAAAAGTTTTTCAATTCAAATCACTATCAATGTTCCAAGAATGAGTAAAAAAAACTGTTACTATTAAATTGAAAACGATAAAACTTTTTTCTCTTTTTCTAATTCATTTTTTGTTGTTGTTGTTGTTGTCGATTCATTCATTTTATTTTTCCTAGTTTCTCTCGAAATCGGTTTATTTGTTTCAATTTTACAGATTCAACAACACAACATCTTAATACAATGACGGCAAGAAGGACAATGGATTGTCGAATCGTGTCAATTTGATTCTCTACAGAGGGTAATAATTAATTGACTGTAATAATTCTTGAATTGACTGTCTATGTATGTGTATGTGTGTGTTAAAACAATGGAAAAACGAAAAAAAAATTAACGATGAATAAAGAAATGATATTTGCGATTACTTTCCATTTCAATTTCCTGTGATTCAAAACAATTGAATGTTTGTTTGTTTGTTTGTTTTTCTTGGGTTGATAAGATGAATGTCTCCATTCGAAGCATCATTTCAATTTAGACTAACTGGTAACAATTTAAATTTTTCACAGACAAAAAAAAACTAAAATAAATCAAAAGAAAATTGTCGTAAAGAAAATTGACCAAAAATTTACGATGAATTTTGTGTGAGCGAATGGGCATATAATAAACCAATTAATTTCTGAGAGAAAAACTTTGAAAATTATTTGCAAATAAACCCGAAAAAACCACCACCACAACCGAAAAAGAAAACGTTAATATTCAGTCATAAAATTATTCATCACAATCTCACGACCTAGAAAAAACACGTGCTTTATGAGATGATTTAAAGACAGCGAAAAATCGTAAAAAAAATTCAAATTCTCTATTTCAACAGTTTTGGCAAAAAATCTATTAAGTAACTTTCAGTGTAAATTATTATTTCCACTTTTTTTTTGGTTTGTTCGCACACTTTTTTTTATTGATCACCACCATCATCATCATAATAATTTGAAATTCGAGATACATTTCATGTTGCCATTTTTTTCTCTCTACAACGCATAAAGTAGAATTTATTGAAAACTTTACACTGGTATTAATAATGCGAAGGAAGGAAGTTCCAATTCATTTATCCCAGTTGAATTGATCATCATCAACATCAACAACATCGCTGACACACACACACACACAAGTTGTCACATGTCTCGAGAAAAAAAAAATTCTCTTGCTGAACAGAGACTCACAAAAAAAACGATTTCATTTTCATTTTTAATTCAACAACAACAAGAAAAAAAACGAAAAATTTTCGATTTTTCGTTTTTTAAATTAAATTTTACGTCTCAATGACATTCGTGTGACTATCACTAGATACACAAACAGATATTATATTTACCGGATTCTCAGAATCTCAATCAGTGAGGAATTTTCTTCCACTTTTTCTCTGATGATGATGATGAAATTTAACGAGGAATTTTTTTTCCGCGAAACGAATTCATCTTGTTCATCATTATTAGTGTACAAAATTCTGTTGAAAAAATAAATGAAAAAAAAACTATCGAAATCAGTAAAAAAAAAAGATCAGAATTGAAATTAAATTAAGTTTTAATATTTCATTTCGTTTTTTTTCTTCTCTTCATTTTTTCAGTTTCTTTTTTTCATCATCATCAGTCGATCGATATGGTTCTTGATCATCTTCATCATCATCATCATCATCATCATCATCATCGATCGATTACTGATGATGATGATGATGATGATCAAGTTGGTTTCAAATGCGAATCTGGTGTTTTTTTCAAATTTAATTCAAATTTCATTCAAAAATGTTTTTTTTCCATTCACGATGATGATGAAACACACTTTGTTTGTTTGTTTTTCTCCACCTGAGAATCCACCATCGTACTACAATCCAATTCGTTCATTTTTTATTCATTTCTATTTTCATTCAATTTTTTATTATTTATTTCAAAATTAAATCCTTTCGAATCTATTTTTTTTTGCACCAAACAAAAAAAAATATACATCACCACCTACGATTCTGGATTTTTTTTTCTAAGATAAATTCATAACAAGATTTCATCACCATCATATCTACTATTGTCATCGAGCGGCTAAAAAAAATGACAATTTTGTCACCACCACCAGTACCACCAACCAATCGCTAGTCAAATCGTTTAACGCGGTTCTAGAGATAGAATCGAAAAAAAATAAAATAAAATTATAATTTTAAATTGTATCTCATGTGATGACTTGAATTTTTTTTTTATTTTTCAATCAAAACAGTATTTATAAGTGCGTGTGAGTTTGTGAAAATTTATATATACATTGTGTAAATCTTTTTTCTTTCTGAAACTTGAAAAAAACAGGATTTGTTCCTGTGTTCCAGAATTTTGTAAGTTATGAATTATTTTATAAGGTGCAATACATGTAGCAAGCAAAAAAAAGTCGCTAAAAATTATTCGCCATCATTGATTTGATTCAATTTGGACATTTTTTCCAATTCCTCTCTATGATTCTGATTTGAAATTGTGGACAATTTTTTTTTCTTTACTTTGTCTTTCGGCTCCCGAATGCGCGATATTAGATTCGTTGATATTATAAGGCAGACAGAAAATACTGTACTACCATCAAAGAAAGAATCGTAACATTTCATTGATTTCATTCCATGAACAAGTTTTGTTCTCTCTCTCTCTCTTTTTCAAGTAGATTGAATTTCAGGTTAAAGAATAGAAGCAATGAATCATGAATTGAATGGGAAGGGGAAAAATGAATGGATCATATTTTTTTCTGGAATCCATCATCATCATTTTTTCTTCTTATTTTTTTCGATAAAATTATTATTGTTCGTTTCAGGAACAACACACACACACGCACACCAAACATTGAATCAAAGATTTTTCTCCTTTGAATCGAAAAAAATGGATTCACAAATTATAATAATATCATCTCTCTCGTGCACTACAGCAGCATTTGGTTGGCGTCACCCCTAAGGCCATAATTTAATTTTGGATCATTTTTTTCTTCTTCTTTTCTTACTTTTATCGGCAAAAAAGATCCATTTTTTCTATTATTCGATCTAAAAGATAATATTGATAAAAAGAATGATGTGAAGAGAGAGAGAGAGCAAGAATATTCTAGGCAAACTTTTTTTATTTTTCCAAAGAAAATAGAACAGAATATTCAATCATCAAATCAGAATTAGAATAAAGGAAGAAAATGATGAAAATTTCCACATTAACATTGTGTGTCAATTGATTGATTTTCCAATATTTTTCTTTGCTGATTGTTATTTGTTTTTGGGATTTTTTGGTTCCGGTTGTTGTTTTTTCATCACTGTTGTTGTTGTCTTTGCATTGGCTGATTTTTTTTGTAATGAAATTTTTTTCGACCCTGTTGCCGACTTTTTATTATTATTACCGTAGATTGCAGAAGATTTTATTGTTTCTGGCATATTTAGAAATGATTTTCTTGGTTTTTGTGCTTGTTCTTTTTGAAATTGTTCAATTTTTGTCTGATAAAATCCATTACGATATAATAGTTTATCTGTCAATGTTGTTGGCCGTACGATCAGTTGCCGTTTAATACGTCGTGTTTCATCCATCAGCCATTGTTTTATTGAATTTTGATATGGATACAGACGACCAAGATAAAGATTCAGAAATTGTTCAAACATTTGATGTGACCAACCCGATTTTTGCTAGATCCATATCTGTTACATCCACAGAACTAACAGTAATTTCACAATTACGTTCCTCCTTGACCATTGTATCCGTATTCGGTTGTGTCCACAGGTATGTACAATTGAATGATTTCATGTAGAAATATATTCCATTACTAACAATATCCAATTTCTGCGCCGTAGATAATCGATCAATATGTGAATCGTCAATACGAAAATAAAGATTCCAAAGAATCTCTAATCTTGAACGCAAAACATCATAATAAGTATAAAGAACTTGTTGTAATGTAAATATTATCAGCGGGCGATATGGCCGTGATTCTTCTTCTTCCATACAAAGCATTTGTATTCTGGCAGCCATTTCTGGATCAAATTTCATCTGCGTAAAAGGCAACGTTGGTAATATGTCATTCATTTCATTCCAAAACATTATATGACCTTTGAATATTCTTGGATTCTGGTCCATTTTTAAATCAATTTGTATTTGATACCAATCAACATATAACAGGTCATTAATTGGTATTGAATCGAAATAAGTGAAATCCAAACCATCATTATTGTAATAAGCATCAAAACATTTAACACCTTCCTGTAGGATGACCATTGGAAATGATGTCAGTCGACATAGAAATATTGATCTTGTATAGAATGTATGATGTGGATTTTTCAGATTACAATATCTAGGTGTGCCTTCGATTGCGACATACGCTCCGGAACGAATCAAACGAACAAATGGTCCTGGTTTTTCTTCTGATTCACGGGCAATTTTCCTCTGCAATCTATCAAATGCACAATTTTGATCCAAAATAATGGCGAAACAGTCTTTACTAAGGAAAAAATTGAAACGTTCTGAATAAAAATTTCGATCATCTTTTGGTTTTTTCGTTACAAATGTTTCTTTCACTTTATACAAATCAGGCAGTAATTTTTCCACATAAATATGAACCAAATCATCATGACGTTTTAATAATCTTTTGATTTTTTCTTTACCACCACCACTACTACTACGCGAATTATCTTCCAATGATGATTGATTCGATAATGATTCATCGCTTGGTTCACGACTTAGAATATCAACCAATTTCTGTAAATGTGTTCTTGCACGTATTGCTTGACGATTACATGCCTGTGAACTACGTGCCATAACCTGTACCATATTCTGTGATAAACGATGTGGAAAAAAATGATCACGTACCGAATCCAAATCATCAATGAAATCCACATATTGTGTAACATTCAGATTGATATCATTTTTACATGCTGATTGCATAACAAACAATAAATTGGCATCCAATCGTGTTAGATGTGTCGTCAACTCGGTACGATATACACCAAGTTTGATTGATTGTTCCATTGATGACCAACAATTTGAGGATGTGGATCTTGCACAAACCAGATAACAACCTGGATTCATCGAACGATTTATGCTATTGATTTATAATCGATCAATTAATCAATCATTCAGATTATGTTACTCTAATTTGACTTACTTATTTTTGATCCATTTCGGATCAATTGGTAATTCATTTGGATAACCAATCATAATGGGAAAAATGTAATCACAAAAATCTGCCGGTAATATTGGATCACCATCAATGATTAGATCCGTTTCTGGATCATATTTCACCAGATAATTATCTACCATTTTTAATGCTGATGAAAGATCAGAAAATCGATGACTCCATACCAGTAAGCCGGTGGAAAGAAAACGTTCTGGATCTGGTGGTGGTGGTTTTTCAACCGAATTATCACGTATTAAAATATTAGATTTACTAAAACTTTCATCACTCGATAGTGATGATGATGATGATGATAATGGTGGCGATGATGACATTGTTTATTTTGCAAATGAAAAAAAAAGTTTCGTTTTTTTTCTTATTTCGACCGATTAACTAAGCAATTTTTATACGTTGAGAATTTCGAATTTTTTCTTGAATTCTAAATTTATTTAGAAATTTTCCACAAGTTAATTTATTTTCTTTGTGAATACAATCAATTGACTTGTTTTTTTATTTTGTTTGGATTTCTTTTTTTCATTTTATTCTTGATTCTTATCTTAAAATTGAAAAAGAAAAAGTTTGACCATTTTTTTTATTCATATTCAAGACATAAAACATGGAGCCTCTTTCTCTCTCTCTTACGAATAATGAAAGATTGAAAAAAGGCCGCCGTTAGATCTAGAATTTCATCATCATCATCATTGTCGAGTAGATGAGACATTTGATATCAAATTTCTTTGTAGGGAAAAAAATTTTTTTTTATGACCAAAACAAACACATACACCTCCATGGTGGTGATTGGGTCTATTCAATTCTAAATCGAATGAATAGAATACTATTGAATCCTTGTCATCGTTGTTTGTTGTTGTCGTTGATGAATTTAAAAAGAATCATCAAAAAGAAGAAACAAATGTAATAGAAAAGCTCCTCTAAACTACAATCAAATATCAGCCATGAAGAAGAAAAATTGAATGACGCAAACTACATGATGATCATCATCGACAACAAAATCTATTTCATTCAGTCATTCAACGTGGAAATGACATATTTATGTATGATAATAATGATATAATTGCCCCATCCATCTGATTCCATTCCATTCACATTCATTTTGTGTGTATTTTATGTATTTCTACCCTATTTCCATATAGAACAAAAAAAAATGATGATGATGATGAAAGAAAGAAAAGAAAAAACAAAGTAAATAATATGAAATAGTGAGAGGCGTAAAATGAACCAGAACAGCAAAAAAAAAGTTCCACAATGTTAAAATGTCTTATTATTGGATCATTGGCCAAACAATAATAAACAAGTCAAATGCATGAATCTTGCATTTGTTGTGTGTGTGTGCGTGTGTTTGCGTTGGACAAGTTTTGGAAAATAAATAAATAAATAATATTCAAGAAATGCACAAAAAAAAAGAAATAAATGTCAAAAATGCTCAAATGTTGATTTGAACTTTGCCATGAATTCATGAGTGGGTACGTGGAAAGTTTCTTTTTCTCTCTCAAAAAAATTCTTACTCTCTGGATTTGACAAATTTATTTTCAAATTGATTTTAGCGATATTTTTCAAAAAAAAAAAAATTTGAAAACATAAAAATGATGAAAATCTCTTTCTAACTTGCCTTGTGTTATATTTTGGTTTTTTTTTTGCAACATACAAAATTCCATATGGAAAAAATTATTGTCATCATCATCGTCAATGATGAAGCAGCGCATTATGAAAAACGATGATAATGTACATTGTATATGAATAATTCTTCATATTTTTTTCTTCCTGGTTATTTGAATTATGATGATGATGATGATGTTGGTGGTAATTATTATCATCATCCATTCAATTCATTCATTTTGTGCATCATGGCTTATGATTATTGCCAACCCAGGCACACAAATATATCGTCGATTTTTGTTGTTGTTGTTGTTTGGGCCTCTCTTCTTCATTTTTTCAATGACCATAACTAACTAACTAACTAACTAAATGAACCAAATAACTATAACAAACTATTTATATTCTGTATATGAGAGAATGAATTTGGTCAACAAAAAGTAATTCATGAATGAAGCAAATTATTATCATCCATAACATCATCATCATCATCATGGTGATGTTTTGATGATGACATTTAGTTCAACCATTGAGTTTTCGTTATTCCATTTTTTTCCTGTTCTTCTTTATTACAATGATTGTCCGGGAAAAAGAAAAGAGAATTTATTCTCGATTCTATAGCTGTGTGTGTGTTTTTTTTTTTGTTTCAACAAATAATATTCTCTCAATTCTAGATGCTCTATACATTTATCTATCTATGAAATGGATAGTGGAATGTGTGTGTGTGTGTGTGTCCATTAAAAAAAATCATCATCATCGTGATGGCCATAAAGTTGGTCATTTGTGTCCATGTTATTGTTGATGATGGGTATGAGTATGGATTTTCGATGGCCATGATTATGATTACTGATGATGATGATGATGATGATGACTTAATCATAAGCTTTGGCATTCCGTTGGGTTTTTTTATGTATGTATGTTTCACATATGGATATTTGAATAGAATAAAAGTGGCCTGTTTTTTCGCTTGTTCTCTTCATCTCCATGTATTAGAATATAATGGTGTGACGAAAATTTTTTTTTCTATCTATTTTTCATTGGATAGTGGGATGTGATCCATAAATTTTATCAAAAAAAAAGAACACATTGTCAATGTTCATGTGTGGACATTTTGCATAAAAACTGAACCGCGTTTTTTCTGTTTTTTTTTATTCATTAATTCTTTTCATTTGATTTTTTTCTCCATTTTCAACATGAAAATAAAAAAAAATAAAAACAAACGTAGTCGCCGATGGATTCCTTGTTTTTTTCGCATTTTCTTATTGTTTTATTTGAAAATTCTTAGAAACTTAACCCGTTATTTTCCCACACTTTTGAAAATACAAAATAATGTGATTTCATCATACTACCGGCCTGTAACGATTTTATTTATTTTTATTCCAAAGAGATACGAAACCAACCGATTTTATAGTAAACCAGCACCAAAATCAAATGAAAGGAACACGAAAAATAAAAGTTTGCCGGTTGTGTTTGCCGACAAAATGTGATTGTGTTGTGTGTATATGAAACAATTTCTTACAATCAGCAGCCTAAACACTAAAAAGATGTTTTACTTTACACTTTACTTTTATTACTTTTTTGTTGTTGTTGCCCACCAAAAAAAACCATCAGTATTCAAACGCATAACAAAAGGCAAAGTGAAAAAGGGGCAAAGCCAATAAGTGAAAATAAAATGATCGCCTTACAAACAAACAAAAACAAAAAACATTCATAGCCATAAAGTTGGAACTTTTTTCTCTTCTTTTTTTTGTTGGAATATTCTTGGGTGTTACTTGCAGAGAAAAACCAAAGTTTTTTTTTTCTTTTTTTGTCTCCAAACAAGAAACAAAAAAGTTCTAAGAAAAACAATAACCGGCGTATTTTTTTTTGTCTCAGCCCATGAAAATGTGTTGTTTTTCTTTTGTTTCTTTGTCGAACAAAAAAAAACAACAGAAGAAGAAGAAACATTTTACCGCATTGAAAATGGCCATCATTATTGTAGTAATCGCATGAAAAAAAAGTTGAAACAACGATAAATGGTCATTTTCTTTTGGGTTTCTCATTGTTTTTGTTGTTGTTGTTGTTGTTAAAAGTACTTTACAACAGAAAAAAATAAAAATCTTTACACCACGACAAGAACTTGCTTCTGGTACTTGGAGCAAAACAAAACAAAAAAAACAAAAACAAGTAAACGATCCAATAACTGATGAGAATTTTCTTCTGAGAAGAACAAACACCCACACAGACCCATAATAAGAAACTTTTAAGATCCTCATCATCATCAAGAAGAATAGAAAAAATTGGCTCATTTTACCCGGTGATTTCGGTTTTTTTCTCTCTCTCTCTCTTTGTCTATCTGTTCTTGGGGATATTACACATTTTTTTTTGCCAAAATTGTCGCACAGTGTTTGTGATTTGAAACTTTTCAATCTTTTTTGTTTGGTTGGTATTTGAATGAATTACGGTCATTTTGTTTGTTTGTTCTCATCAGTAAATGAAACTGTGGTTGTTTTTTTTTCTTCTGTCATCATTCTATAGACACCTGGATCTGAACCTTTGTCGATCATTATCATGATCATCAGTCCAAATAAAAAAAAAATGAGCCGAAAACCCGATGGTTGAGACAATTTTTCTTCGGTTTCTCTCTCTCACTCTTTTTGGTTCAGTATGTGCGACCATCATCCACATGGATACATACACAAAATAGCGACAAGAAAAAAAAGAAATTATTTTACGTTCATTTTTCTTTTTTACAGGGTTTTTTCCGTCTTCTTACTTTTCACATCGTTTTTAGATATGCGACATGTGAGAAAAATTGTTGGGAAAAACATATTGAATTTCTAATCACGAATTTTTTTTCTATCTATCACTACCCAGCATATATCCGATGACCGATCGAACGAATGAACGAACAATATATACGACGAGTTTTTCTTTTTTTTCCTTTTATTTTGTTCGGAATCCTGAATGTTATAAATACCGTGTCGTACGAAAAAAAAAATAGAAAAAAGACCATTCCATTTCCATTTCAGCCGATGAAATGATTCCTGGAACATTTTTCTGAAATCCATCTTATCTGTCGGTGCAAGTTTTTTTTTTTGTTGCTGTTGTTGTTATTCGATAGATCTTTTATCATTATCGATCGATAATGTGTGAAAGGTGGTAGCAGCCGCTTGATGGTTTTTTTTCTTTATTTTCATTTCATCGAATCACCAACAGAAACATTTTTTGTTTTCTTGAGGAGAAAAATGAATTATCCACACACATAGAAAAACAAATGATGACAGCCAGATCTATTGGATGATGTTGACGATGGCTGCCATTGATGATTCGATTCTTTCTTTTTTCGTATTTGTTGTTGGTGCTGGTTACTGAATACTTTGGTTATTCTATCATATATCACCGGTGTATATCCGTTGGAAAAACAAAGAAATGTAAAACAAAAAACAAACATTCAAACCACCAGCAGCAGTAGCATCGCACATACATTTAGAATATTAAAGATGGGATGGTATAATAAAAAAATGATGTGAAACAATCAATTTTTCTTTCTTTCTTCTTTTGGAGCCATTGTTTTTGAAACCCACTATAAAACATGACATTACTTTGTCCATGATGATGATGATGATGTATTGCAGATACATTTTTCTGTTCCATGATCGTTATGGTGCTGAAAGATCCAAAATGAAACAAAAAGAAAAGCGACCTTTCTACATACGATCATCAGCAGAATCAACGACATTGTGGGCAAATTATATTCAAATTTTCTCTCTTTCTTCATCGTTGATGATGATGATTTTTTTACTTTGACTTTTTTTTGTTTTGTTTCGGATATTTGAGCTCCCTAAAACAACCACAAACAAATAATAAATACTGTCTGTAGTATATATGTGTGTAGGTAATTGAATTTTGATTGGCACATCCAAGCGATCAGAGTATTGTATCATTTATTTTTTGGTTATCGGAATATTTTTTTTTCTGGATCGATAAAAAAAATGGTTGAATCGACCCAGAAATAATTGATTGTAAGTGTGAAATATGGACAAAATTTGGAAACATTATTAAAATATCATTTTTCGTTTTTGTTCTGTGTTGTTTTAGTGAAAATAGTTGAAATGTTTGGCCTTTAGTTTTGGTTTTTTTTTCTGTAAAAAGACTGTATAATAATTGAATTATATTTTCACCTATTTTACACAATTTTCAATTCATTTCAATGACAATTTTTTGATGCCAAAAAATATTTTAAAAGAAAATTTCAACACTGTAGACACATATACCATCAGACAAAAAGTCATCAATCTTTGATTCAAGGCTTTATCATCATCGTCGTCGTCTTCGTTGTTGTTGTTGTTTTCGATTTTTGTCGCCAATAAATTTAAAAGAAAATATTTGATCGATTAGTAGATCTTATAAAATCATTTGTGGTAAGTTGATTTTTTTGTGTCTTTTTTTGTGATTTTAAAACATCTGTGTATTTAGCTTCCTTGTCTGTCACTCTCTCTCTCTTTCTGTGTGTGTGTGTTAAAATATCGTCGTCGTATTTTCTAATTACAATCAATTAGTATTTGTTGTTGTTGTTTTTTTTTGACAATATCCATAAACACATTAGATGACACTTTTGTCAATATCGAAAATCAAAAATATTGAATTTTTCAATGCAAAAATTCTCAGAACTACCCAAATGGATGATCACATGATTCCTCAATCACATAATCCTGTGACTATTTTTGAATTGAAAGAATTTGGATTCATGTCTTTGTTGTTGTTGTTGTTGTTGATGATGATGACAAAAGATTTGCATCTTTGATTTCAAATGATGATTATGATTTTTTTTCTGGTTTTTTTAAACATAAAATTTTTTTAAATTTTCAAACAATTATAACAATGATGATCATTATTCATGAATTTTTTTCTGGGTTTATTTTTTTTTTGTCAATTATTTTTCTTTAAAAAAATGAATGACTGATGATTCTTAATAACAACGAAAATGAAATGAATTTTGTTGAAAAATTCTCGTTAAAATTTTTCATTTCATTTCATTTTTTGGCAACGAATTTTTTTTGTTTTGGATAAAAATGGAGATGATAATCATCATCATCATTGATGAAGATTTTCTGTTGGGTGATCCGTCAATCTAATTGTCATCATTCCATTTAGACTTAACAGTGCACGTGAACGTGAATATTTTTGTTCAATGAAATTTCTTTATTTTCTCCACTTTTCTTTTCTTTTGAGCGAGTGTGTGTGTGTCGCCAATATATATGATGAAATTCCAATGAATTGCCATGATGAGATCATCATCTTTGTCGATATACATTGTGTTGCCATGTGTGTGTGTTAGCGTGTGTGCCATTCGCATGTCATTACAGTATTGGACACATACGAATCCATCATGGTTCAAAGGTCAACTGTTTTTTCTTTTGACGTTGTTTCTTATTGAACATTTTTAAAATTTATTAATCTTTTTTTTTTCTTTCGAGAAAAAAATTTATTTTGTTTTTCGAAAAACAAATTCTTCATCACCATCATGGTTGTCATCGTTTCTCATTTCGAAATTCATTCAAAGAATGAAAAATTATTGACGCTTACTGTGTGCCAGTGATGTTCATGTGATACATCATTTTGCTTGTGATTGTCACACAGATTGATTCATTCTTGAATTTTCAGAAAATTTGTTGCTATTTGATGAGAATTTGATTGAGGCAAATTATATTCTTGTTATATTACACTAGCACACAATGTGATTCTTTAATTGTTTTTTTTTGTTTGAAAATTAAAACTTGAAATTGAATAACAATCATAATCATCACTCCGAGATTCATTAATTAATGGCAATATTTTCGAAATAAAACGAAATGAAATAAGAAATGAACCGAACCGAACCGAATCAACAACAGCCCATTCATCATTTATTTATCCATTGCCATAGCAAAACAACAAACGAATGAAGAAATGAAAATGTGTCATTCTAAACGAAACATTCTTAATTGTCAAGTTTTGAAACTTTTTTTTCACTTTGTGCAAATGCATGCACAACACATTTTTAAACATTTGAATTTAACTTGTTGCTATTTTTAAAACTTTATCATTTTTGTTTGTTTGTCTGTTGTGTTGAAATGATCCATTTAGTTGGATGGAGATCATCATCATCATCATCAACAATGAATGAATGAATGAATGAAAAGATGAAAGATTTCAATTGAATTTTTTTTAAGTAAAATAGAAAAAAAACGATTTTTATTTTTATGGGCTATGGATGGGTTATTAATGAGTATTTTAAAAAAATCTCAAAAAGAATATTCTTCCTTGTTTCGTTTCGTTTTCTTCGTTTTTGATATTCTGAAAAAATGAAATAAATTCCATAAGTGGGAGGAGTGAGTGATTGGACAAAAACCTCCCACTTGTAGCTTGTTGTTTTCTGTTGATTTTTTTTTGTTCATATATTTGCAATAGCAGCAGCAGGCCAATCACAAGCATAGATAGTTGTGAAAACAAAACAATTGTTGCTGTCTATGTGTTTGTTTGTTTTTTTTTCCTTTAATCACAAATTTTCATTTTCAAATCAAATTGAAACTCCACCTTCAGCGAAAAAAAAAATAAAATGCAAATTATTTTGCTATACACAACCACACCTTCATTTTTTTGTGATTAAATGAATTTAATAAACACTGTGTGTGATGACAATAATGACATGCACACAAAACACACACAACCTATAGATAGCAAATATTGATCAAGACCATTGACCTGACATTATGGGCTATTCGTATAATCCATTACGATTTGTAAAGATTTTTCAAAAAAAAAATTCGATAAAGAATTTTTTTGTTTATTTGCATAAAAAAATCTAAATAATTCTAGTCGTAATCATTTGTCGTCGAAAAAAAGTTCATCATACTTGTCATATCATCATCATGAAGATTTGCGTAGGCCGGAAAGGCAAAAAAACCGGTATAAAGATGATGTCTTGACGTTATTTTCCGCCCACCAAAATTAAATTTGATTTTGATTTGATTTAATTTTAACGCTTGATCCATCATCATCAACAATACAGCATTATTGTGACACAAAATTGACAAGTGTTGTTGTTGTCGTGATTCCAAGTCTATCATC
The DNA here is from genome assembly GCF_024713945.1 of Dermatophagoides farinae. Classification (NCBI taxonomy): domain Eukaryota; kingdom Metazoa; phylum Arthropoda; class Arachnida; order Sarcoptiformes; family Pyroglyphidae; genus Dermatophagoides; species Dermatophagoides farinae. The sequence goes on from NC_134682.1 coordinate 4,940,116, forward strand.
CAATCTCAAGTGTGTGTGCGGTCTTTGATTCTTTTTTGGCTGGTTGGGGCCTCTTTTTCTCACACGTTTCTATTTTTCAACTTCAACAGAGTAAAGTGATGGGGGCAGAAAAAAATTACAAATTTTTTTCTATTTTGCCGAAATGAAAAAATGTCATCATTCGGTAAAATTTTGCTAAATTTAGATGAAATGAAAAGAAACAAATTTTTTTTTCTTGTTTACTTGAGATTCACTTTATGAATTTTTTTTCCAGAATTTTTCATTTCATTTTTGCCGGCATTTTTCTCCCTCTCCTTTTCCTTGTTGTTGCTGCTAGATACAATGTAAAATGTTATGTTACACATTGAGAAATTTGAGATGATAAAGAATGCAAACGCACTCACAAAATGACAGCACATATCTATCCATCACTGTCACATTCATTCACTCAACCGCTATCGTCAAATTCTTTTTACCATCATCAAAAAAAAAGAATCGTAAAAATACTATGTTACTACCTGATAAAAAGATTCACTTTTTTTTGCCATCAATGTAATTGAAACTTTGTAATTGAAAGAATACAAGTTTTCATTCATTCATTTATTCTGTTGTAAAGTTTTTCCTTTTTTGAAAAAATTCTTCTCTCTTTTTTTTGTATTCCTCTGGTTTGTTTGTTTCCTTATTATTGAGAATGTATCATATATCACACATACAATGTTGACGAATTAATCGTCGTCGTTGTCGCCTACGCCCAGATTCTTATTTGTTTTTTTTCCTGCTTCATCGTTATACCGGTATTTGGTTCATCATCATCATCATCATCATCATCTTGTTTGGATGATGATGACATATTGTCATCATGTTTATTTTGATTGAATTTCAGACACCGGGTGTCTGCATTATTTTATTTTTCGTTGCGCTCCATTTCTATTTACTTAAGTGTGTGTGTGTGTGTGTGGGATGAATTTTTATCTTTGTGTGTGTCTTATTTTTGAATGATTAAAAAAATTGAGGAAAAATGGTGCTTTTCTTCACTTGAAATTCAAAATCGAAAAAATTTACTAGAATAATGATGATGATGATGATGATGATGATGGCATAGACGATGCTGATGAAGACGGCGACAACAAAAAATTTAATTAAAAATATGAGATTTTCACCAAAACAACAACAAGATGACGATGCTGAAATGCAAATCCGGCTTTTTTTTCTTTAGATGCAGAAAATCGGTTTTCATTAAACACTAACATTTGGATACAAACGATTTTGTTCACTGCAAATTTTTTTTTCATGTAAAATTGAATAGAGAATATGGTGGAGAAGAATCGCTGTTTCAAAGAAGAAGAAACACAGAATTAACTTGAAAAAAATGAAAAGTGAATTTTTTTTCCACTGTTTGTTTGTTTGCACTGAAAAAGAAAAATTTCCCTCAACATCAGCCAGCCAACCAACAACAGAAACTTTTTTTCTTTTATAATTATGCCGCCATTAATGTCACACAACATTTCGTATAGAAACCATTTGAATATTTTAATTAAAAAAAATCAAAAATAAAAATATTTCACACTGAGAAACGCTGCTTTATATTCTTGAAGAATTTGTTACAAAATTGTAGCAGAATTTCTTGGAAAACAGAATTCTATTTCTTCATTCATATCGACAACAACAAAATTTGGCCGGAAAAGACAAATTAATGGCAGGTGCTTTTTTTGAACTATTCGGTTTTTCATTTTCAGTTTTTTATCCCCCTTGTCTGTGTATGTGTGTGTGTGTGTATTTAGAATCACCGACAATAAATTGCTAGGTTTTTTTCCGCTGGCCGTTTCTCCAACACACAAAATTCTAGCAACGAAAAAATGTGATTAACGATGCTTTAAGAATTTTGTTCATTTCTGAAACAAAAATGAATGAACAAATTACCAAGTACCGAATTTTGAACCATGTTTTTTTCCGCCATCATTATTAAGGCTAAATCTTTGAGAATTTATAATTATTTTTTTTTTCTTTAAACAAATTCTTTTTTCGCGCTCGCGATTTTTCTTCATTTTTGGAAACTAGAGAAATGATAAATATGTTTGTTTGTTACATTTTTGATTCTTTGTATGTGTGTGCGTGAGAGCGAGAGAGAAAGAGAAAGCAGTAAACTTTGGTGCGTTTTAGAATTTTTTTTTCTCATCTGAAACAATTCCACCGCCGTACATTATTAGTAGTAGTGATTCAAGCGAACCAAAAAAAAAATGAACACTTTAAACACCGTGACGAACACTGTAAAGTTATTATTAATTTTGTTTTTCTCAAGAATTTTTTTTTGTTTTGTTTCACATGAAAAAAAAATAATAATAACAACAACAAACGATTTTCATCATCGACACATTTTAATTATTATGAATAGGTGATAATAAATTCTAATAATAATAATATTCACTTTATAAACGATTCAACAACAGCAACAACCACAATGATCGTCGACATTTATGCACATATGAAACTTCCGGTTTCTTTTGAAAATCATTTTAGTTTATTATTGGTAGTTTTTATTGAATAATTGTGATTCATGTTTATTTTCATGTTCACTATTGTTGTTTGATTCTGATAGCCGACAACGAAAACAACAACAACATTGTCATTAATTATAATATAATCAAAATCAGAATAATAGACGATTCTGTTTTTAGAATTACTCAATTCTTTACTAAGGTTTCTTCATCTTGTAATACATTGCTGCTGAAATTTTCTTGTGATGTTGGTGTGATTGTAGGTGGCGATAGTAAGAGAATTTTACATTCACAAATTAGAATAAACATCATCATCATTTGAATATATAAATGCGAAACGTTAATCTTCTTAGCTTGGCTTCTTTTTTGACTTGATAACTTGTAATTAAATTAAATGAAAAAAAAATTTCTTAAACATTCCTTATTGGAAAAATTTTGAATTTTTTTCCAACAAATAATGATGGTGTTATTATAACATCATCATCACAAGCGGCTTGTAATTCTTGTCGTTGTTGTTGCTTTCTTTTTTTTCAGGCTAAAAATTTACCACCACTATTAACATGTTGAACAAACAGAATAAAAAACGTTTTACTTTTTTTTTGAAAATTTTTGTTCGTTAGTTAAATGTTGAATTTGTTGCTGTTGTTGTCGTAGTTTTTTTTAGTCATGCAAGTAGCAAAATAGAAACAAACTAAAAATTTTGGTCTGGTTCATTCGTTGGTTGGTTGGTTAGTTAGTTAGTTAGTTAGGGCCACATTTACCATCACCCATCATTTACTGTTTCTTATTCAAATATTATTTCCATTATTTCGAAAAAGAAAAAAAATACAAGTTAGCGATTCACTGATGATGATGATGATGATGATGTTTAATTTTTCCTTACCAGTTTGATTCAAGTTCCATTCATTCCAAATAAATAGCTTATGCTTTGCTATCAAGTCAATATAAGTAATGTGTGTGTGTGTGGACAGAATATTCATCATCATATTGTATTTCCATGAAAAAAATTGCTTCTCAAAGAATTTATTTCCACATCTAGCATACACACACCCATTACATAACAAAAAGAAAAAAAAACTAATGAACAATAATTGCTTCTTGTGCTATTTACATACATCCAAAATCATCATCATCTGTTCCATATGGAATATGTGAATGAATTGAAAGAATTTTGTTCTTTCTCTTCTTCTTATGATGATGATGATGATGATGAATATACCGGAGAACAAAAAGCATAGATGAATGAAATGAGATCAGACAACGACAACAACACAATCAAAGCAGACAAATTCGATCTACATCAAAAAGATGAAAACTGGATTTGAATAGAATAACAACAACAAAAATCCAAGCGAAAAGAGAAAATCAAAAATAAACAATCAAGAGAAAAAATAGGTGGCAAACTGATGAAAGTTCACTTTCTGGTTCTATACGCACACACACACACACACACACAGACACACATGTATTCAAATTTATTCATTTTTTTCATAGAATCGACCTTTGATTCCTTCGAAAGTGTTCTGTCATCATCAACAACAAGAAGAATAATGAATTTTTTGGAAATGGGAGAAAAAACAACAACTGATTCTTCATTGACTGACTGATAATCAATTGATGAAGGAGAAAAAAAAGAAAAAAACAACAAGAATGTCAAGAATTATTATGCTAATGATTGTTGTTCGGTCTCATCATCATCATCGTCATCATCAGCGACATTCAAACGTTTTTTTTTCTTTTCTTTCATTTTTTTTTTGTTCGTTCGTTCATTAGTTTATTCTTCATTCATTTATTCATTTTTTTGTCTATGATGATAATAATGATGATGATGATGAAATTCTGATTCCGTATGATTTTTATCATTACTACTACTATTATATTATGATTATTATTATCGTTCGTGTTTGTTCAGCGGGAAAAAAATATATTTAAATCAAGAATTTCAAGAATCAATGAAACACATGAATAATATGTGAATGTGACAGCGATTGTCGGTGTGTGTTGGCTGTATATGTGTACCCGACGACTTTTTGTTTTGTTTTGTTTTCTGTTTAATTTTCTGTTCTGATGACGTATGTGATTCAACTGTATAATATTTGGTTGGTTTGTTGTAATCTCAATCAATGATAATTTTGAATCGATGAATCTGAATAATGATAATGAATGTACTAGACTTCCCGAGTTGATTACAATTGCAATGATATTGATGAATAACAAATAATGGAAAATTTATACAGAAACAATGATGTAAAAAAGTGGAGCAAAAAACAAAACAAAACAAAAAAAATTATGATTTCAAATGAAGAAATTATTTGGTCCGGTTAACCTAACGGTAAATTTCATAATTTCATTTTCCATTTGAATCAAATAGAAAAAAAAACAAAGATTAATCTTTTTATAAAATTTCTTTTGTGTTGATTTTTGATTCAAAAAAAAAAAAAAAATTTTCTAACGGTAATTTGATTTTAGAAAAATAAAATTCTTTTCATTCTGTTTTTTTAAAGTAATAAACAAAACAAAAAAAACCATTTCATTTCCAAGAATCATCATCATCATCATTGATCTAAGTGGATTTTTTGAGACTTTTACTTACATTGTCGAAACAAAACAAAATGAATCGAATCCAATTTCCTACAATTCAGATTCAAATTTACAAATCGATGTCATAAAAAAACGAATAAAACAAAAAAAAAGAAGAAGAAAATTTGTTTTTTCCATCACAATTTCATGAGAAGAAAAAACTTTTTATTTTTCAAAATTTTCAAATAAAAAAAAATTCAAACGCCATAAAAGCAATGAGAAAAAAAAAACAATAAAAAATTGGTTACATTCAATCGATTTTGATCATTGGATCGGTAGATCAAACAACAATCACCAGTGATATGTGTGTGTGTGTGTGTGTGTTTGCATGTGATCACATCATTGATCTCTGTTTCCCTCATTTCACAGGATTCTGGTCATTTTTTTCCGCTTTATTATTGCAAGTTATGAGTTCCATTTGAAACTAGTACCAGTACTTTGGAGATGTTGTATGTTTTTTATATTGGCTAATTTATTTGATTCGATTTCGATTTTCGTTTTTCGTTTTTATTTCATCATTTCGATGATGATTCTTTTATATTCCACTTTTGTATTTGTTATTGTCATCTATCTGATTTCGCTTGATTAGTTTAAAGTTTTTGTTTTCGTTTTGTTTTGAAAATTCTTTATGATTCTAGAATCATGGCTCATTGGATCATTTCACTGCAAACAAACAAAAAAATATCTTAATATCAATTCGAGACAATAAAAAGAATTACGACCAAAAACAAATTCCCAAAAGAATTTTTCATTTTCTCCAATTTCATGTATCTATTTTCATTGAAATTTTTTTTTTCGTTCAAGATAATTTTAAATTAAAATGCACGTCAACTATCCACATTCACATCTTGGTGTCTGTTTGTGTGTGCGTGTTGATTGAATACGATCAATGTAATTCTCTGTCTTTTTTTTGTTCCATTCATTCATTCCTTTTGATCCTATCTTCAGGGATTGTCCGCTCTTGCTCTTGGATATCGATTCAAAATGCTGTTGTTTTGTAGATGTCGAAAAAAAACAGACAAAAAACAAATAGCTCTAATTGGATCGAAATAGTCAGGCAACTTCTTCTTGTATTGACGAATTGAATGGATGAAAGAATGTATCGATCTCGTTTCCTTTCTTTTTTATTATTAGACATATATTCATTTTTCGTATTCATTTTCTTAATTTCTTTTTATTCCGTTTTTTTTATTTGATTGCCCATAATATTTGTTGTTGTTGTTTGGACATAAATAAATGAATATGTTCCGATCCGATTGATTGATTAATCTAGATCTCACGAGATTTAGTGTTTGGGGTTTTGTTTCCAATTTCGATTCGTTTGACTTTTGACTTTTTTTTTGGTTGTTGAATGGAAATTATTGATGACCATTCCATGGAAAGTTTCAATTTGATGATCCATTTGGGTCTAGTACTAATTTTAATTTTCGATCTTTTTCATGAACTTTGATAAATTTGGGATGATTGACGAGAATATTCATTCGTTCATGAGTTTCATGATGATCTAAAATCGATCCATTTTCGAATAAAATGAATATAAGTAAAGCAAGAAAAAAGTTAAAGATGATGATAACTTTCAATCGAAAGAAAAATTCATTTGCGTATTGGATCATCATCATCATTATTTAGCTGTAGGCTATATTTGTACACACACCAAACACTCGCACACACACACACACACACACACACACGATTTGGATCGAAATAGAACCTTGCATGAATCATTTGAATCATCATCACATGGAGAAATATGATGATAAATAAGAAGAAAAAAGTTTTTTTTCATCAATTATTTCCATACACAATCATCATCAGATGGATGGTCGGCCGGCTCAATGTTGTTGCTTGTGCAGCAATCCAATAGGCGCCCCAATCCATTAGATTGATTATATTATCTGATGACGATGATGATTGGTTTGCACAGTACATTCATTTGGATAAAGTACAGGGATGCTTATATTCTCTATGCTACTCTATTATTATTATTGCTTGAAATTCTTTGGAATACTTTGACTTTTTCTTTGATCCCCTTGCCCACACTCTATTCAATTCATTTTGTTATTTCATTTGCATTTGGCCAAAAATTTTATCAGACCATTTATACATCATACATCCCCCATACATTGGTATGCACTTGTTCATATGTTTCTCTTGGGACAATGAATTTGTTGGTTGCTGCTTCTCTTTTTTTTTATTCTCTTGGTTAATCTCTGACCATTGGTCTTTTTTCTTGTTTTGTTCTGGTGGTGGCTAAAATCATTTCACTGTCGTTTATCTATAGCTGATTTGAATAAATAGAAAAAAAACAGATACAAAGATTCCAAAAAAGAACTAAGGGCTAATCAAACAATGTTTGAGAGAAAAGTTTGGAAAAAATCGATGAATGAAAAGATTTCTCATTTTGCACACACCCACTTTGAAAACACTAATGAACTTCTCTATTTTTTTTCTGTACGATTCTCTCGATTTTTTATCATCATCGTCATTATCTAATTTGATTAATTTATCAAAAAAGATTTTGTTGATAAATTCCATTTCTTGTTGTTGTTGTTTACATTGTAATTGTTTTAATTCCAATTCTTTTAAAAGATGAAAAATTCAAAAGAAAATAAAAAACATTCCATTATTTCCAATTTTCTCCAATGTTTTTTTTCTATAATTCAATTAAATTGGAATTTAAAAATTCCTCGTTGTACTTACTTTTACATCTTGTTTTTTTCTGTTTTTTTGTTGCTGCTGTTGAAATTACCCTGGTTATTATCTATTCCCCCCACCAACAGACACAAAACATTGTCGTTTGGTGATTTATCATGAAATTGGATCGACAAAAAACACAAGTACCATATTGGGTTTTTTTTCATTTCAAAGAACTAGGAAAATTTAATTTTAAATCATTCCTAAAATTAATTTTTTAACTAACAACAAACATACAATACAATGGAAATGCAGCGAAACCTAGGTAACATGTTGGAATTTGTGTTCTATTGTATGGTTGAATCTTTTTTTTTTTTTTTAATTCAATTTCATAATTGATGTCTAGTGGGTGTTGTGGGTGTAATCAAGAATCACATCTGATCATAAAAGTGGATTTTTGGTTTTTTCTTTCTGTTGTTGTTGGTGATGTTGACCAACTAACCAATTATAGTAATCTAATGTCCAATTGCTGGCCATTGATCATTTTTTTTCTTGATTGATCTAAATTCTATAAATCGAGATATCTCTTTTTCTCTCTGGAGAGAATGTGAAACAAAACCATCTGAAAAAAACTCCGAATAAATCAAGACAATTTTTTCCCTTCTGTATGGTGATCAGAGTGTGCGTTTCTCGTGAATGTTGAATTCAAAGATAAATGGCTACAGCCAGCCAGACAGATTGGCAGAATTGTTTCTGGTTTTTATGTTTTGAATATTTTTTTTCGAATTTTTTTCCTAGTAATATTTCGACGATGATGATCGAAATTTTGACATCAAATTAGAAACAAGCAGAAAACACAATGTTACAACCAAACCAAAACAATACCAATTTTGATTTGATAGGGCTGTAAAACCAGAAACAAGAATAACACCAGTTAGTTAGTTTTCGGTATAATATAACGGACGAGAAAAAATTGAACAATTCACGATGAGATCAATTGAAATATGAGAGAAAAACCCTGAGAGAGAGAGAGAGAGAGAGAGAGAGAGAGAGAGAGAGAGAGAGAGAGAGAGAGAGAGAGAGAGAGAGAGAGAGAGAGAGAGAGAGAGAGAGAGAGAGAGAGAGAGAGAGAGAGAGAGAGAGAGAGAGAGAGAGAGAGAGAGAGAGAGAGAGAGAGAGAGAGAGAGAGAGAGAGAGAGAGAGAGAGAGAGAGAGAGAGAGAGAAAATTGATTACCAAACATTAATCATATTTCTTTCGGGGTTACAACCAAACCAAACCACAAAAAAAATTTGTCGAGATCAAAATCTCACGGTTGTATGTCGAATGAATTGAATGGTTGTCTAACCAAAATGTCTGTATGTGTATTTCCGATTGGCCGGAGCCTTGAGCTTATCGGAATTTTTTTCTTTCTTTCTCTTACAAACGAGGCAAAAAAAAATTTCATATGCAAGATCAATAAGCAATGATCAAATATGACGATGGCAAATTGTGTGTACCAAAAAAAAAAAAACACATACATGAGACAAAAAAACATTCTCGTTATTCTCCTTATTATCGTGTGTTAACATCGCATAACTATCTTGAAGAATCGATTGATTTGTTTCATTGTAATATTTTTTTTCTGTGCATGAAAGATTATTTTCTAAATTCAAATCTGTCATTTATATGCGTAAAATAAAGATGAACACATCTTGGAAAGGGTTGAAAACAATTATTTTTGTATGTTTAATAATATTTCAAAATGTCGACAAAATGAAATTGAGCAAAAAAAACGATTCCACCAATTTTCTCTTTCTCTCCGGGTTACAGAACAACATGTGACGGATATCCTGATTGTCTTTTTGTGTGCATGAGGTAGGGAACAGAATTTGGATCGTTTTTTTTGCACGTACATACGTAATATTCCTGTGTAAATATATTCAATGAATGAATGTGATGGACATGATGATTCAAATGCAAATATTGGCATTCGATAAGAACGTTTCACATGTTTTTGAATTGAAATTCATTTTCTTTTCATTTTTAATTTCAATTCCATCAATTCGGAATTAATCTCTCGTTTCGTTTATTATTCGGGTGAAATGTTTATGTTTTTTTTTATCCAGAAAAAAAATTCTTTTTTTCAAATTAAATTTCCCTTTTCCCAAAATGAAAAAATTCAATTTGAATTTGAAAATGTTTTGTTTGATTGACATGATTGACACACAAGGTAATTTGGTATTGGAATGTTTGTGTCTATTTCCTATTTGTTTATTTCATTTTTTCATTTCATATCCGGTTTTTAGTGTTTAAAAAAATATGGTTCATTTGAAATAAACAAAAGGAATTTGAAAATAATTTTTTCAACAAAATGGGACCTTGTTTTTTTTGTTTTCTCTTTTGTTGAACAAGAATCGGAAATGAAAATTCTGGAATATTGAGTTTCATTAATTCTTTCTTAAATTTTGAAAATTTTCCCATTTCATTCATTGCTATTACATACATACAAATCCAGACACTCGCTTTGTCCATGAGCAATGATAATACGTATTATATAATAAGGGCCGCCTTTATTCTGGTCTCTTGATCTGATCAAAATCAATGAATCAATCTCCGCCCATTATATTACATTTGAACGATTTAGTGATCACAGTAAAGATCCTTAAGAAAAAAAAAGACGAAGAAAGATTCGAAGAAATGAAATGAAATGAAAATAAGAAACGAAATTCTCAATAGATTTTCCTTAGTAGTTGTTTAGTTGAACTGAACTGAAATGATGAAATTAACGAAATAAACGAATGTACTGAATCCTATCGACTGATCTGTACGACCGTTTCGGTCGAACTGGACGATTCTCTTGATATTCTGTATAAAAATTCAATGATCCTGTGTGTGTGTGTGTATGTATGTGCAACATAGTTTCTTTCTGTGTTTACAGAATTTCCAAATGGCGCCCAAAATTAGAGATGAAAAGAATCCACAAGGTCCCTTTGGCAGTGGCATTGTGTATTGTTGTATTAGTGGTGGTTGGTTGCTGCAATTTTATTCTCATTCTCCAAAGTAGTAAGCAGTGGTAGTGGTTCACACAAACACACACGATTCATCATGGAACCGAATCAGAATAATACCGTATAAAAAAAATTCATTTACCGGACTACCGGATCGGTCGGTCGTCTATGTAATGATGATAAAAAAGTCCGGAAAAAATATTTGTACCCGAAAAATAAAACCAGAAAGAAGCCATCTTATTGTTCATGCGTCCCTAGATAAAATGATGCTGCAACCAAAAGCAGCAGCAGCAGCAGCAGCAAAAGTTTGCCGGTTCTGATTTTTTTTTTTGAATTCTGTTTTGCGACTGTGTGTCCATCGCGTTGTCGGCAAAGAATAGCGCAGCCGGGTAAAGCTCCACCTTTTCTATCAAACATTTTTTTTTTTGTTCATTCTTACCCCCTGTTCCAGTAGTTGATAAAAGAAAAAAGTATTGTGAACGGTGAGAGCTACTGCAATTACGCGCGCAAAAAACTGGTTTTTTTCAAATCCATTCCATACCTTTTAGTTATGCTATGCTACTAGCAATCATTTTCCCAATTGCTAGTGGTTCATACGAGTGTTACAACGATGATGTTTATTGTCTTGTGTGGTTGCATAAGTCGTCGTCGCTTTTCGTGATGATTCTCTCTTTTTTTTGTGTGTTTCACATTCATTCATTGATTCATTCTCGTAATGTTCGTACGAAACAAAAAGCAGTTGGTGATTTTTAGTTTGATTTTCTTGCATCCGTATCGTATGGGTAGTTTTTTCTTAAAAAATTTTACGAATTGATTGATTTGATTTGATTTGAAAATTTTTCCAATTCTGTTTTTGCTTGTGTGTCTGTATGTTTGTTTTGTGTGCAATTTTTTTGGCGGAAAAATTTTTTTTCTCGTTCGTCTAGTCATTCTCATCAGCAGCAACATTTGCAGTAATCCACCAGAAGTTGTTTTTTTTTTGTTTGAAATTCTGTGAAAAACCACCTAACTCTGCTAACACATCCAAAATGCCATCATTTATTTTGATTTTGATTCTTTTTCTACAACCCACCACCACCATCATCACCATTATCCATTAACCAATTTGTGTGTCATCACAAAGAGTTGAACATAATGAACACATGATGACATAGAAAACAACTTCTTGATCCATCAGGGAAATGTTGTCGTTGTTGTGATTGTTGCATTTCACAACTAAAACCGAGCCAGCTAATTACCGACCGACCGATCAAACAACATTACCACCAAACAAATCTAGTCTGAAGAATCAAAAACCATGATCACCGCAATCACCATCATCCATAGGAATTCTTCCGCCGAAAAATGCATTTTCACGAAACGACAGGAAAAAAATCTTGTGAAAACAAAAAAATTTTTTTTCTTCATCCAACAAAAACAACATTTCCCAGATGAAATGAAATCAATTTCTACATTTCTTAATCTTTTTGTGTAGAAATAGACACAACGAAAAACATTATCTAATTAAGAAATCCATTTTCAAAATGACACAAAATAAATGACAATGAATTCCAGGAAAAAAACATTTGAATTTCCATCGACGGTATTATTTTTTTTTCTGCTTTCACCTGCAATGAATATTTGTCACTGAAAAAAATTTCCATTTAATTCACACATCCGCATCCACATTTTTTTTTCATTTACTAGGGTGTGACATGGGTCATCATCATCAATATTCATCACATCTCTAGTGGTGCGTTTTTTTTTCTTGATTAATTTTTTTCAATTACGAATTCATTCATCAAGTAGCATCACCATTGTGGCATTCAACACACCCACACTATTCGCGATAATATTTTAGTGGTTTTGATGGGTGTGTGTGTGTGTGTGGATATTATAAACACTGGGTGCGCGCACTTATTCATCATCATCATCATCGTCATCATTCATTAATTTAGCAAAAGATTAAATTGATTATTACATACTCGCAAAAACAGACAAAGTGTTTTCGTCAAACAACCGTGGTTGTGTGTTGGCGTATTCGAAAAAAAAAACAAAAACCCGGTTTTGGGTTTCAATTTCAGTTTTTAACTTTTCTTGATTCTTGTAGGTGGTGGTTGTTGTTGTTGTTGTCGGCGAAGAATTTATTCATTCACATAAATGTTTATACTTTGTGGCAATTCATTATCTATTTTCCGGTAAATTTTTTTTATTTCTATCTTTACATCGACCACTTTGTTCGTTTTATTCCTACGCATAAAAATCCAATGATGTTGACGATGATAATGATGAGGGTAAATGAATCAAAAAAGTAGTATTAATAATCATTGAAAATTGATTTTCTGCTACTTTGTCATCGTTTTTTTTAGTATACTGCCGACTTTCAATGATACACAAAGTGATGTTGTTGATGATTAAATGACCATGTGTTTCACAAAAACGACCACAACACCAACGATTTAAGTTTAATTTCCGTAATGTTTTTTCTTCCATATATTTTACATACATCAAACGAATCGATCGATTAATCAAAAAAAAAAGTTGAAAATCTAAATGAATAATGTCAACCGCTGCTGCAAAACGTTATCTTTGTAAGTAATATTTTTGTTTGTTTTAAAATTAATTTTTTCCCCATTGAAATCACTGGACATTGGGCGCTATATTTTTCTCTTTTCTTTTCTTTTTTTTTTGCTAAAATGATGATTCTCCATTTATGTTTTTTGTTTGTGTGTGTGTGTTAGAGACTCGTTAGTTAGAAAGTCTCAAAATAGTTAGTGAATGAATGAGAGAAAAAAAAGATGCAAAAGGAGGCTCCCAATATAAAAATGGCTCCACCCTCGAGATTTTCCAAATTTTCCATTGCTTCTTCTTCTTCTTTATTCACACAAACACACACACACACACACACACACACACAATTTGAATTGGCCGAAAAACACACAGCCGTGAAAAAATTTTAGCCGAATTTTTTTCCCGTTTTTTTGTTCGGTTTGGTTGGTCGATTGATGTCTGGGTTTTTTGCCGGCATTTTATATCATATCATCATTATATATTCTTCTTCAACATCATCAATTGAACTCTAAACTATTTGGTTGTTGTTTAGTAGGCCTGTTTTTCTCTCTTTCGCTTTTTATTTGATTTCTTGACGCCGGTTTCTTTCTTTTTCTTCTTCTTTGCGTGTGTGTGTATGTGTGTGTATGTTTGCTTGCCCAATTTCTGTTGTATCCAAACAACCAATCGACAACAACACAATAAGATGCCATTGTATTTTAATATTTCCACCACAACCAAAAATAAATGGGAACCACTAAATGAATGATATAACCAAAGAGAAAGAGAAACATTCTGGCCAATTTTTATTTCGATGATTTTCAACCTATAACAACAAGAAGAGTGAAAAAGTGTTATTAAAGAGATGCTTATGATGATGATGGATATTGTGTTTTGAAAAAAACTACTGGAATTATTGTGGTGAACACCTGTTTTGTTGGCCGAAAAAATGATGATGATGTTCAGATACAAATTAGTTAGTTTGTAACTGTAATGAATTATCATTCTGCTGGGTGTATTTCGTGTTCATGAGGTTATTCGCATCAATGAATCGATGATTGGTGTGTTCATTTTGCATTCATTCATTCAATGAATTTTCATAACGTTGTCACACATACAAAATTATCATCCGGCATCACTTTTTTCCCTTTTTTTTATTGTTATTGTACGAATGTGAATTAGAAAACAAAAATTATATGCCTCTAAACGGAAATGAGATTTGGTAGGAATAAAAAAAAGGAAAAAAAATTTCTAGCTTAATTGATGCGGATAGATAAAAAAGCGGTTTTTTTCGCTCTTCACAAATCAAATGCTTAATGCTTAATGATACACCTGCTCGTGTGTTATTAGCCAATATACAGCATCGTGGCCGGAATTTTTTTTCTGTTTTTTGTTTGAATACCCCATAACAGCGATGATGGTAATAAAAGCCGGAAGCAAATTAATCAAACTACTAGTTTTTCAACTGATAATTCTGTTAATAGTATTCTTTTGTGTGTCTCTTTGTGAGAGTGAATATTTACAAATGAATAATTCAAATGATGAGAAAAAAAAACTTGAGCTAGATGAAACGAAAAAGGATTTTTTTTCCATTTTGATGTCTGTGTTTATGATAATTAGGATGTTAATTATTTTTTTTCTAGAAAAAAAATTCGTTTATTTTGTCCATTTTCATTATGGCGAAGGCTCCCATAGCAACAAAGAGTCAAAAGATGAATGTAGATGTTGCATCAATCACGATAATTATGATCAATTGCATTAAATCGGTGATGATTGATCAAGAGCACGTATCAATCAGATTTTTTCCTTTAATTTTTTCTATGACCATTACACTTTTTAATTTATTGATTGTTCTTTTTTTTAGATTCTCATTTTGGTAACTCGACCACTACAACATCGACATCAACATCGACCACATCATTGCCAACGACAACGTCAAGTGCAAATAGTAAAATTACTGTCGCTACTACCGCGTTGACATGTAAAACAAATGATGACAATGACGATGAAGAAGCAGAAATTATCAATACAAATGATATCCCGAAATCATCGAATGATTCGATAATAATTCAAACACCATTTAAATCATCAAATGGCAATGATAATTGTTCTGAAAATAGTGATTTTTCAAACGAAAAAGATGACAATTTATCATCGGATATTTTGGCTGCTATAAATTCTTGTATCACAACGATGGCAACCACAACAAAGGATAATACCGGAATAACAACCATAGCGGCAGGTGGATCAATCATAAATGGAACATCATCAATTATGGATGGCAATCATTCACATTCGGTTTCATTATCGCCATTTCATCATCAGGCGCAAGCATATCATCATCATGCCTTGGTATCACCTACAACAGCTAATACGATTAGTGCCACCGCCACCACCAACACCTCGGCTACATCATTACCATTTTCTTCATCGAAACTAATTATACCGCCACCACCACCACCTCATCCGGCTTCTGCTGCTGTTGTAACAGCTAATCCAACTAATTTAATCAATGGAATCGATATGAATTCAATATCACCATATTTTTATCATCGTTATCAACAACTGTATCATCAATTAAATCAATCAATTTGGTCCAATGAATTACAACAGGCATTGGTGACTGCAAGTGGACTAGCAGCAGCAGCGGCTGCTGCTGCAGCCGCTTCGTCAACAATAACACCCATTGCTTCCGCTAATGTTTCATCATCTATCAATGATTCTGTATTGCCAAAAGAGCAAATTTTTTCTGCAATCAATCTAATTAATCATGAATTGAATGGCGATAATAAAACATCATCACCTAAATCACCAGAATCTACAACATCTTCCACATCATCTGTATCCGCATCATCTGCATCATCGAATGGTGTGATTGTTGTTGATGCACATGTTCCAGTGATTGTTGCATCAATGAAAACTGATAAACAATCATTATCATCAACAACTTCGCCAGTGTCTGTTACTGATAATAATTCTAATGAAAATCCAGTTATTGATGATGAAGGAATTGATATTGACATGGAAATTGATATTGCTGATGGTAGTGTTGATTTGAAAAAACAGCGACAACAACAACAACAACAACATTCATCATTAACATTGACAAATAGTGTTTCAACAAGTGTTCCAACAACAAGTGTTTCAACAGCAATAGCAACAACAACAATTTTGACCAACAACAGCAACTTAACTCCAGGATCATCATCATCGGCATTGGCATCGACAACGACAAAGGTAGGTGTTGAAATCTTTTCGTTTTCTCTGTTTTACATTTCAAATCTGTATCACCAGAAAAAAAGCCTAATGTTTTGTCTGACTTGAACAAAATTATTGTCCGGCCATTATGTTGTTGATGATTTTGCACTTGACTTTTATGTATCTCTGCTTTTTTTTGCTTGATGATGACTCATCATCATCATCATCATTTTTGATTTATTGCTCCCAATGAAAAAAAAGAATATGAAATAAGAAAGCGAAAAATTCGTGTATGTCGTGACCACAAGCAAAACATTCTATACAGGTTTTCGGGTATTTTATCGAGCAATTTATCTAGACTCTAGAGAAAGAGAGAAAGCGAGACACCAATTATCTTCATTATTATTATTATTGATACAAATATATAATCCGGTAATATAATAAATTACCGGCATCACCACTTATCATCACTTATTATCCATCTCGACACACACACACACATCATATTGATTATGATCATTGATCTTGATGATCATCATTATTGTTGCTGTTGTAATTATTATTATTGGCGATAAATCGACAACAAAATGATGATGATGATAATTGACCACTTTTTTTCATTTGATCACAAGTTTGAGATTTGATTCGATGTTCGTTGTTTGGTTCGATTAGATTTTGTGGCACGATTTTTTTTTTCTTAACACAATCTCTTGATGACGATAATGATGATGATCATATGGCCAGTGTAAATTTGTGAATTTTTTGTTTTTTCAAAAAAAAAATTTTTTGATAATTTTTTTCCACATGTGGCAATGTGATGGACGTATTATTATTATTATCGCCAATCGATATATTTATTTTACTGGATCAATGAATTTTGATTTCATTCTCTCTGTGTGTGAGTTGTGTTTTACCAGAAAATTATCTACAAATTAGATTAGATTGATAATTTGTTTTGAAATTTTCAAATTTTTTTCAAACAAAAAAAAATTATAATAATTGCCCCATAGAGGGATGTGGCCATTCATTCTTTTTAGTAGTTTTTCAAATGTCTTGGTCACGAATTTATTTTTTTTTTTGAATCGAATCAAATCCAATACCATCACCACATCACTGATTGAGTTTCATTTTTTCATTTTTTTTCATCATTTCAATACTGATAATTCGAATACTGTTTTTTTCTGTACACATTGGCAAAGACAACAACAACAAAAATGAAACTATTTTTTTTAACCGAAATGAAATGAAATAATCTTTTCGACGATAAGCAATCGGGTAATAATGAACCATAATCGGATAATGATACAATGTTTGTGTAGCGTGTTTGCTTTTTTTACAAACGAACCAAGCCGATTATCATTTGGCCATTTTGATGATGGATAATAATGATAAAGCCGTAATGAGATCTAAAAAGAATTAATCATTAGATGTCTATCATCACTTTGTTTTTTTTGGCGGGCACGTTTTTGAAATAAAATTTTTTTTTTTTTTGATGTCTTTGTGATCCACTTTGTTTTGGATTAATTCGTTCATGTTATTTTTGGCAGCAGCAGCAGATTTAATCAAGGGCCAGTGACATACATGAAAATTGTTTGTTTGGTAATTATGGTATGGATGATGACCCGATATGGTATTTTTTCTTCGAAGCGATGGTCTATTATTATCATAATCATCAATTTTTTTCCATTTTTTGAATTAAATAAAATTGCCGCTTTTGACGATGACGATGATGATGATAATGATATTAAATTAAATTGAATGATCAATTATCCAATTTGTTCAATCAAGAACAAAAAAAAATTATTCAATTCAAAGAAATTAGTGATGAAGAAAAAATTTTTTTTGAAAATGAAACAAAACATCTGTTGTTGATGTATTATTGTTGGGTGATGCAAAAAAATTTTCGACCATTCTATCCATGTTGATTCAACATAATTTTTCCATCATTCGATTTGATGATGATTTCAATTTCTTTATACAAAAAGTAATAATGACTACTGATTTGATGTGATGATGATGATGAGTTGTTTCATTCTGGTTTTGATCATCATCATGATCATTTGCAACATGCAGATGATGATGACGATCAATTGGCCAGAAGAAAGAAAAAAAAGCAAAGTTTTATAATAATTTAATAATAGCCATTCTTGGCTGAAAAAAAATCCCAGCTAATCGTTGATGATGATGATGATGACATTGAAATTACAATGAAAATCATTAAAAATCGTCCATTATGAATGAGGCAAAAGAAACAAAAAAATTTCTGTATTTCATTTTCATTCAAATCAATTAATAATATTTTCTTCGAAAATTGAGTGTATTTTTTTTCTCGTTTTGAATATAATCATTAAATAACCATTTTCAAATATTTTTCTTGTTTAAAATTTAAACATTTTCATTGATCATCAATGATAATGATTGTGTTTTGTTCTGTTTCGTTGTTGTTTGGCATAATTAAGAAATTAGTCAAACCGAAAAAAAATTGGTTCAATTGATCATTTTCAAAGATGAAAAAAAAATCCTTGTTTGTCCATGGGAAAGCAATGATTTATCATTACGAATTTGCTTCCAGCTAGGCTGTAAATCAGCTAAGCTGTTATTTAGCTATTAAATTCATATAATATCCGATATTAATGATGATCCGATGACAAATCTGATTTGAAATATAACGGGAAAAAAAATTTCTTTCTTTCCTCTTCACTCTGCAGAGACAAACAAGAAAATCTAATCAAAAAGAAAAAAATTATTGATTGATTCAATTACACACATACACAATTATTAACTGTTATTTGTACTTATTTTTCAATCAGCCGCTCGGTTATTTTCGTTGTTGTTGTTGTTTGTATGACCGGCTCAAATTACCAAACAGAGAAAAAAATTTGTACTTGTGTGTGGTTCCTTTCTCTTGTTACGATTTTCTTTGATTATTTTTTTTATCAATTTTCAATCATTATCACCACCATTACCACCACCACCACTAGCATACGATCGATCGTTTGATGATGATCGGATTTCATCATCATTATATATATATATAATTCTCATCAAAAACGAAAAAAAAAAATCTGATTGAATCTAAATTAAATATGGCCAGAAAAATAATTTTTTATCATCCTCTTCATCATCATCGTCATCATCATTTTTTCCATTGGGAAACGATCATGTTTTCAAATTTGCTTTAGAGAGAGAGTGAGTAAGAAATAAGAAAAAAATTTCACACGCATCAGGTTTCATCATCATCGTGGTCCTAATGATTCTGACATTGTTATTATTATTATTATTATTATTATATGAATTTAAAGCATATACGGCGTGAGAATCCGGTAGTTTTTTTTCTCCTCCATAAAGAAAGATGATGATCATCACGATCAAAAAAAATGATGACTTTTTGCACTGAAAAAAAACTACTGCATATTATAACCGATGAAGAAGAAGAAGAAGAAAAAAAAAGAATTATTAACAATTGTTCAGAATGACGGTGACGAAAAAGGAAGACGAGAAGAAAATCATTGATTATCGAATGAAATCGATTGATTGGTGTAAAATTATTTTTTTTCCTTTTTTACCGTCTTATTTCTCATGTGTTTTATAATCGATAAAAAAAATATTGACACAAAACACACATCCCAAAGTGAGAGAGAGAAAATGTCAGAAATGTCAAATTTTATGTGTTTTGCTTGATGATTACTACCTGATGAAGCAAAATTCTTGTCACATAATTTTTGGATAATGATCACACAATTGAATTTCAATAAATATTAGTGGTGGTGTGATGGTAAAAATAATAATAGTTTTGTCACCATTTGTTGTGTGTATGTGTGTGTGTGTGATTGATTTTTGTCATTTTTTCTGTTGAATTTTCTTTAGTGTGTGTGTTCCGGTTTGAAATAAATATAAAAAGTGAAATATGGTGAAACGAGAAAAGTAAAAAAAAAATTAATGGCAATCATAATGTGTCATCGATGGATAAAAGCATTGAAAATATTCTTTAGAATCAGTTTAGAGCTGAATGTAGAAGTTGATGAGGATGATCGTTGATTTTTGCCCCTTCGAATAATATGTCAATCAATCAATCAATGAAATCGAATGATTAATTCGACCTTGTCCACGAATGATGATGATGATAATGATTGAACAACAACAGCAACCGTAGTTTTTTTTTGTTTTTGTTTTGTTTGTTGCTTGGTAATTCAGATAATTCTTTTCCGTTTTTGAACATCTAGAGATGAATTTTTCAAATATTCTTGTCACGCTATCCATTTGTTTTGTAGTCCAACCATCGATGCAACACATCGTATGCACATGAATTGATTGACACTTTTCGGTTTTTTTTGTTTTATTTTGTTTCTGGAACCAATGTGAAAGAAAACGAGCGAGATCGAGAAAAAATAGAATTTTCACTTTATGTAAATTCCAATTCCTCATTTCATTTGTTTTTCTTTTATTTTATTTTATTTTTTCATCATTCACATTCACAAACACAACGCACACACTTTGGTGACAGGTACCATTATGAGATTTTTTTTGTTTTTATTTGCTGCGTTGAATAAGAGTCTGTGTGTGTGTGTGTGTTAAATAGATGGAAATTTGTTGTTTTCTGGAACATTTCATCATTGTTCGTGAAAAAGACAAACAAAAACAACAACAATAAAATGATTTCTCGTTTTTCTTGTTGTCGTGTCATTTCATTTTTGTATTTTCTTTTTTTTTTTTTTTTTTTGTTTTCTTCATTTAGTTTGGCAGTAGTTTTTTTTTTTTTTTTTTTTTGGTGCTAGTGAGAAAATGTAAAAATGTATGCGAGTGTTCCAGAATAAGAATTCTTTGGAAAAAATGGAAAACAGTAAAAAAAAATTCTGGGTCCAATGTTTTTTTGCTTTGTTTTGTTTTGTTTTTTGCTTGTTGTTTATTTTTTTTTCTCTTGTTTTAATAATTCCTATTACAAACAATAAGTAATAATTTTTGATAGGAAAACGATGATCGTTTCTAGTGAAAAAAAAGTAACGAAAAACCAAATTCCATTATGACGATTGAAAATTTATATTTCGCGAATGAGAAAAGAATCGTTTCGATTCTCTTTCTATAAAATCGAGGTTTTGTTCAATGGAAAACAATAAAAAAAAATTCTTTTGAATCAAAATGTTCCATTTTTGTTGTTGTTGTTGTTATCAATGGTTTTGTTTTTCTTTTTTGCTCACTCCCACACATACACATTTTTTCGATATTTGATAAACGTGAAAGAGTTTTTTTTTCGTTTTCGGTTTTTGTTTTGTTGCTGGAACCAAACCAAGCCTTGTGCTTAGGGGTTTCACAGTTTGCACACTTTTTTTTAGGATGTTGACATTGTCGTTGTTGTTGCTACTTGTTTCGATATCATTAAATTCATTCAAGTGTGTGTGTGTGTGTGTGGTAGTCAGAAAAAAATAATCAGATCCTATTTTCTTTAGTTTGGTTTCGTTGTCGTTGTTGTTACCATTTATGATTGACAAGTTGACACATGAATGAATATCGCCCAGTATTTTTTTTTCTTTGTTGTTGACTGACTTGTTTTGCCTGTTTGTTTGTTTGATAATGAATATTGCACAGTTGTTTTTTTGTTGTTGTTATTGTTGTTTTTGGTGGTTGTTGTGGTGGTGATATCAAAATGAATGAATGAAAAAATATTTTTTTTTTTTACTGATATGAAAACCCTGATTCTTTTACTTGTTTCATACATCAATGTCTATTTATGGTGTGACATACCCTACTGGTGTTCAATTGGACCAAAGAAATTGATTATCTAGAATATTAAAATTCGAGTATGTCCTGTTGTTGTTGTCGTTGTTATTGTACGTTGTGATGGTGGTGGATGGGTGTATTTTCCTCATTATTAATGATTCAATAATTGTAAATTGTATCGATCATTTTGATAGCTTGTGAATGCAAAATACATTTTTTTTTTATTTTGAAGAAAAATTTCCATATTTTTTTATCCATTATCCATTATTATCTTTAATGGCCATTAATATCACATGTAAATCGTGTGTTTTTGTTATCGATATTTGAAATTTTATGATAATGATAACGTGTGTGATAATTATCATATTTTTGAAATGATAAGATTTTGAGTTGGATTTTTTCTCTTTCTTTTGATTTTGATGATCATCACGATGCCATTTATTTATTCATTCATTCATAATGATGATTAATAGGTGCCAAATATGATGATTTGCTCATCTCTTTCTCTTCTTTTGATCTGAAAATTTGATTGCTCCCTATCCATTTTTTTCATCGATAAATATTCATTTCATTTCATCATTACTGAGATTTTTACTCTATCTTTATCTTTCTTTTATCGGTTGTTTTTTTGTTTTGTTTTGTTTTTTTCCTTCGTCAACAACATTACAACACACACACTCCCTTTATTATTATATTACACTTTATCGATATAATGATAATATATATCTGCATGAATTGCCATATAGATAGATTCTTAATGAATAAAAATTACATAAAAAATTGCGATTGGCAAAGGTTTATTGTATCAAACTGCCATAATAATAATAATCGAGTCACACACACACACACACACAAACACACACAATGTACAATAAATGACAATACAGGTAGCCCATAAAATTGATGAAAGAAAAAAACAGAAAAAAACACCCAATGAAAATTACAAGTTACATGATACACAATGCACACAAATAAACTTAAAACAGGATCATATCACACATACACACACCCGGCGGTTAACTGTCATCATGATCATCATCATTGTCATTATGATTACGATTATTATCATGATCATCATCATATCATAAATATTATATATAGATAGATTGCCACTATTATTTGTTATGACATTTTCTCTCTCTATTTTGATACCATGATTGTATCAAGAATTTGAACTAAACACACACACACATGCACCTTTTTTTCCTCACCACATTTCGTCTATTTCTTCACTGTGTATGTGTTGACAAACTGTTATTTTTTTGTTTTTCTCAAAATGAAAAAAATGACACCTTTTTTTACCTGTGTTTGTGTGTGTATACAACAAATAACGGCAGTTTTCTTTTGTTCACGTTCAAAAAAAAAACAAAAAAAAAAATATTCGATTTGACAGTTATTAACACACACACATACACACTAGTTCTGTAAAAAAAAACTACATAACAGCCAATAGGCAATTGTCGAATGTGTTCAAATCACACAAATATATATGGGTGTGGAGCGATAATGATGATGATGACTTTCATCATCACTAAAACAAAACACAGCGTAAAACTATCGTTGGTGGTGGTGGTGGTGGCCATAATGTGTGTTCAAATGAAATGAAATAAAAAAAAATTTGCCGCTCATCATCATCATCATCATGTAGTGCAAAAATGAGCAATTTACACGCACAACAACAGAAAAAAAAATAGTGTTGACCTGAAATTATTTTCCATATACGTTTGCACTTGCACACATACACATAGAATTCATGTTTAAAATTACATTGTATGTGTGTGTGTGTGTGTGACAAATGTAGAAAAAAAAGAGAAAAGTATCTTTTTTGATCGCTGTATATGTGTGTTTTGTGTGTGTGTGAGAATATCAATTAAAACATCTAATGATTATGATGAGTTTTTTTCTTTCTTTCTCTCTCTCTGTCTCTCGTTGTCATCAGGCGTCATTGTACAATTCTCACTCATTTATTCACTCTCTTTTTTTGTGATTGCAGGCACAATAAAATGACAAAAAAAAAACTTTATTTCCAATTCCATCGTCATCATTTTCATCTGGAATTTAGAATCTAGATTGATGTTGACATGTTGGTTGTTCCAAGAGTAGACTGGTGAAATAAAAAGAAAAAAAATCCATTTCTCATTCTTTGATGAATCATATTGAAATTGCCGAAAAAAATATCATCATCAAGTTTTCGGAATAATAACCGTTATGTTTCATTACACGCACACACACACACATTTACCGATGCTGAAAAGTTTTCGTGATACCACGGCAATGTATTGTTTCCAATTTTTTTTCATTTCGATTCACTTTGATGATGATGAACAGACATTATTTTAATGGGTGGCCATTGTTTTTTTTTGTCCTTCACTTTGATTTTGTATTTCTGTTGATTGGTTCGTTTTTTTCTTTCTTTTTTTTGAAATTAACGCACCTTTTTAAATGGCTTTCGAGCGTCGATTATTACCATTATTACCGTTGATATTCGTCGTTTTGGCACTTTGGATAAATGGAAATTATATTGCGCCCTTTCATTGTCGAGTAACGACAACAATGATAATTGGTAGTGACCCGGTCCAGGATCCGGTTTGGTTTATTTCGATCTGGGCTCATTATTATTATTATTATTATGATCCATTTTGTGTGATGAAATCTTTCAAAATTGTATTTCTCAGATGTTTTTTCCAGTGACTGAGAAAAAAGAAAAAAAGAATCAAAATCGCCTCTTTAGATTTTTTTTCTTATGTTTGATTTATTAATTTCTTTGAGTGGAAATTGCGTATGAATCATCTGGTTTTTTGGGATTTTTTTTCTTGTTTTGTGTTGTTTTTGGTTCAATAAGTTCAACAAGGTTTTTTCTATCCATTCGATGATCATCATACACATGGATTTCTTGTATTTGATGATTGTTACCGGAACAAATCGAAGAAATTACATTTGAAATTGAAATTACCCAAAATGTTTTGTTTGAGAAACGCCTATCCGCTGATTTTTTTTTCTTTTTCAAAAAAATGATTACCACACCTACTCGGTTAGGTTTCGTCGGTTGATTTTCAAATTTGATTGGATTTTTTGTTGTTGGTGTTGTTGAATCTCTTCTTTGTCAAGCCGCTAAAAAATGCACACACATAGAGATTTCACAACGAAGAAGACAGAAGAGATCAATCTATCAACGAAAAAAAACAAATAAACAATTGAACAACAACAAAATTGATGATGACAAATCCCAAATACAAAAAAAAATAGACAGAAAGAATAATTTGAATTTGATTATTATGCTTGAAAAAGACTAACAAATATTTCCGATTCTATGACGATGGTTACATTTGGAACGCGTTGTTGTTTTGAAACAAAACAACAAGAAAAGGAGAGAAGAACAAATAAACATCATCAAATCAAATTGATAAATTATTAATTTATACAATGAGTTTTTCTTCATGTCCATCCGTTTTTTTTCCGTTGTTGTTGTTGTTGTTGTTATTGTTTGGATTCCCGGGATTTTGGAATTTGATTTTCAGAATTGATCTCTTGTTGTTATCTGTTCTTTTTTTTACTTTAGTTTTAGTTTATTCTCTCGATCGATTGATCGATTCTGATTCGAGGTTGATTTTGTTTTATACATATATTGAATAGAAATGGAAATTGGAAAGATTTATTCTAGGAGAGAATGGTGACGAGAAAGATGGATAAATTGCAATTGGCAAGATTTATTTATGTTTGTTTTTTTTTCGATTTCGTATCTAGTTGTTGATAATAATATAATAATATTAATGTCTAAATCATGTCCTGTGAATTCGAGAGAAATAGAGTGAAAGATTTCCAGGCTACTTGTTTATGGATGAGTTAGAAGAGAATTAAAATTTGCAATCACAATTCTGAGTGCCTGTTTATGTGTGTTTACAATATGTTTGTATGGAAAATGATTATTCCAATGAAGAAGAATGAAGTAGAATCACAACTGATTTATTATTTGATCGAATTGAATATTTGTCGCAGTTGTTGTTGTTGTATACCTCGAAAATAAATGAAGAAAATTTCCATTTCCAAATCAAATATTGAACTGGTGATGAGAGAGAAAGATAGAGAGCTTAGAAATCAGCAGCAGTTATCGAATTTGATTTGATTCGTTTTACGTCTTAAATTGTAGCAGAAAATACAATAATTTTATTGGTTTGATATCGATCAATTGATTGATTTTTTCAAATCATTTTTTCAACCATTCAAAATGTCTCCAATGTCCATCATTTTGGTCATTGTGTTTGTGTGACAACATTAACTAATTCGTCAAGGATTCGTTTTTTATTTCACAATTTTTGTTTTCTAATGAAACAAGATTTTCTTGATTCCTGTGGTGAGGGCAAAAAGAAAAAAAAAACTTTTGGGTGACGATGTTTATGATGATGATTATTTGATTTGAAGAAAGAAAGAAAAAAAAACTTGTTGACACTGCATTCGATATCAGACTGCAGGTCTGATTATCAATATTTTTTTTTTGAAAACCGTGAATTTTTTTGTTGTTTCCAAAAGAAAAAAAAAACGAAATGAAAGAGTTAAATGAAAGCCGGGTGAAAAATCCATCTATCAAGCAAAATCCTTAATCAACCGTTTTTTTTATTTTATCGTTTTTTTTTGCTTCGATTTGAAAAGATTTTTTGAACCAAATGTCAAATAAAAAAAAAAGAAACGAAACGATCATCATCGTCAACAAAATGTCAGCGACCTTCCAATGATTTCATTTTCGTTGTCGTTGTTGTTTTTTTATCTTAATTTTTTTTTTATTTCTTTTCATCATCATTGGTCAAGATTGATATTCTTTTTGTTGTTTTTTTTCTTTTTTTGGTTGTTTGTTTTTACCCTTTTTTACGATTTTTCATCGATAAATTTAAAGATTATTTTTTCTCCATTTTATTTGATTTTTTTTGTGGTTTTTTTTTCTTTCTTTCTATGACGATTCTCGTTTTGTCATCGTTATCATTTGCGCGATGAAGGGGAGAATTTTTTTTTTGTTTGAAAAAAATAAGATTGATGAATGAATTTCAATGGACAAGATTCAGTGATGTAAAAAGTTTTTGGCTCATTTGATGATTGGGTTAAGAATTTTTTTGCATCACTTGTAGGGGAAATTCACTCGATTGATGATGATGATATGACATAAAAAAAAGTTTCACCGATCCGGTTATATGTGTATAGAGTTCTGTGGACACACTGTGTGCTGTTTGAATAAAGAGTGAATCAAATTAATTAGCATTTCAATTTTTGTTTTGTTTTTTTTCGGTCAATCTTTAGCATCAGTAACTTTAATCGATTGGTCACTTTTTTTTCTTTTTTCTTCTTCAGTCAAATGGTTCCAGTTTAGATCGTATTTTTCGACGCCTGTCTGTTGTGTGTATGTGTGTGTACGTAAATAAATTCAATTAAAATTTATGAACTAATTTCATGGACAATCAAGGAATTTGGAAATAG
Organism: Dermatophagoides farinae; assembly: GCF_024713945.1. Lineage (NCBI taxonomy): Eukaryota > Metazoa > Arthropoda > Arachnida > Sarcoptiformes > Pyroglyphidae > Dermatophagoides > Dermatophagoides farinae. The sequence goes on from NC_134682.1 coordinate 4,967,698, forward strand.
ACAAATTTTCATCTCTTCATCATCATCATCATCATCATCATCATCAGCATCACAATCAGATCAGTCTGATCAATATAAATCGAAATCTTTTTTTCGTCAGAAAATCTAAATAAATAAAGATTATAATTGATTTATCTTGAAATGTGTGAGCGAAAAAAAAGAGAAAGAAAAAGAAAAGAAAATTTTTCAATCCAAAAAAAACTAGAGAAAAAACAAAAACACAACCTTGTTGATTATTGCGAAAGATTTATGTTGTTTGTGTGTGTATGTCTTTGTCCAATTAGCAATGGAAAATTGATGGCCACCAAGCCTAGCTTAGACTGGTGTATGAAAAAGCAGAAGAAGAAAGCATCACCTTTGATTATCGATGGTTGAAATATGCCAATCTATGTCTGCCAACAACAACAACAACAAAAACATCAACAACACTTGTTGATTTCGTATTTTTTTCTGGTAATAGTTGGTGGTGGTGGTGGTAGTTTGTTCTTTCAAGGATGTGTGCATAAGGTTAGGTTATGTAATAATAGATATTTTTTTATTTATCGATCATCATTTTCTCTCTCTTTTTTTCGTTTCCATGATGATCACGACAGAAGAAGATTTATACTTCAATTTATATTTCAATATGATATTTGGGTTTTTCATTTTCTGTTCGCGTGTCTTTGGAAAAATTGAATAATGATGATGGAGATTATTATTATTATTATTATATGGTTCGAAATCTGAGGTGATGACGACTGGCGATGATATCGATATATTGATAAATGATGTATTTTTCGTGTGTATTCAGAACGATGCAAGCAGTGTGTATCGTGTGTGATTGATGCCTAATTGTTTGGAAATCTGATCGATTTCTATTGATTAACGTATTGTTTTTGTTGAAAGAATACTAATTCTCTTAATCTAATGGCCACTACACTCAAAATAATTTATAAAGCCAAGGTATTTGGATCGGTTTTTTTGTGTTTGTTTCACATATTTAAATTCCAAAAAAAAACATTATAAATTCATATCAAAGATCATTAGTCATTTTTACACACACACACCCTTCGATGTCTTTTGTACAAATGTCACTGAATGTCAGTGTGTGTGTATGTGTGTGTGGTTGAGTGTGTGCAGCAGCATACTGAAAATGAAAATTATTATTAAATATGATGATGAATAAATAAAAGTCGATTTATTCAATGGTGTGGGATGATGGTGGTCGCTACAAAGAGAGAGAATATGCAAAATTTGGCCACACACACACTCACACACATAAACTTGTAAACTGTGTTTTTGGACGGTCGATGAAGAATTTCTCATCATCAAATTCAGAATCATTCTTAATGATGATGATGATGACGATGATGGTTGGATATTTTTAGCCTTTCTCTCTTTCTCCTGTCACACCGGTATATAATGATTTATATTTTTTATGATTGCGAATTGTTAATGGAGAAAATGTAATGGACACACAATGCGAACAGAAGCGAAAAACATTTTTTTTTTGTGTTTTGAAAAGCGAAAAAAAATCATTAATTAAAAGGTGTCACAATGATCATCAATGTGCTTGTAGTTGTTTTTTTTTCATTTGACAAAATATTCATTTGTTTTTTGCGTTTCTAGCTATCATTATTTAGATGATTTGAAAATCCATTTTCGGTCGTCATGTCTACCAACACCAAGATATGTATACAATGGGCATAGTTGATTTTGTTTTGTTTTTCCATGTTTTTTTTTGACGGCCGGCTGCTTTACACTATGGCTACTACTTTAATTCTAACATCACAAACAACAACAACAACAACAGAAAAAGAATTATCTTGAACAATTATTATCCATCACCTGAAATGAATTTGTTTTTGAGTATGTAAAAATGAAAATAAACTTGGAAATAGAATCATAGTAGTAAAAAAAACAACTTACTTCCAGGAACATCAACAAAAAGTGTGTTTAAATCATTAGCATATTTTTTGTTGTTGTTGTTTTTGATCTTGAAATTTTTTTCTCTATCTCATTCAATGGTTGCCAGTTGACATTTCATAATTTCTAATATTTTTTTTGTTGTTGTTTTTCATTGTAATTTTCTATTGTCTTTTTTTCCTTCTGCTGTTTGTTGAAAAAAAAAACAAAAAAATTTAATTTCCATTGAAAATTGTCTCGTCACACAGCGAACTGTGATTTTTGGGACAATTCGTAAGAAAGAAATTATCATCTTGTTGATCATGATGATGATTATTACTACGATGATGATGATCATAAAATTTTTTTTTTTTTAAACTAAACCTCGAATAATGATAATGGATCTTTTGGTGCTTGTTGTTGTTGTAAAAAACATAACCAAAAATAAAAATAAAATAAATTTTTTCTTCGGTTGAACCAACCTAAACAATAGTAGTGATTATGATGATGGCATGACCATTATCATCTTGTTATATATTTTTTTTTTCACCACTTGTTGCTTTATGGCATTTTTTGGCTTGATTTTTGTCTCTCTCTCTCTCTCTCTCTCTTTGTCTGTTTCAGTGTTTATGTTGGTAATATATCCATCAACAAGTCGTAATGTATTTAATAATAATCATATTGTAAAATTTATACAGAAAAAAATGAGATTTTTTACGATTTTAAAACGAATGAATGCATTGCACCATGTGTGATGGGTTAAAACCAGTGATAATGACGATTCCAATTGAAAATCATTGAATTTCAATAGTGATTCTATGATTAATTTGTTTTTTTTGTTAATCCTTCATATATTTTTCGGCCTCCATTTGCTTTTTTTTCTCATATGAATCATCATCAGCAAAACAAAATTCAAACTTATTGGCATTGAGAAATTGGCAAACAAAAAATGAAAGAAAAAACTAAAACAATCCATTTTTGTTTTAGTTAGTTGTTTATAAGCAACATTAACAACAACAACAACAACAACAGGAACCGGCTTGATGAATAGCACATATCCATTGCAATAAGTAATGTGGACAACAAATATCTTTACATTGATGTCGATGATGATGATGATGATGATCGATGGACCGTGTCCCTATAATTATTATTTTGTCAAGTATAGAATATGTTGTTATAATAATAATGATCATCATCATCATCACAATCTTTTTTTCTTTGGTGTCCTGGATGAATTATATTCATTTTTTGTTAGTTATGTAAGAATCATAATCATCATCATAGTCATAATAATAACCGGCCATCGGCATGTATTCATTTTTTTTTTCATTTCATTTATTGTGCCTTACGGCTTTAATAATACTTTGTTGCTAATGAAATGTATGATGTCTATGTTGTATATTTCAGACTGAAAACATGATGATCATCGCTACTTGCTTGGTTGGTTTGTTGGTCAAACATGGATGATAATAGTTTTGTCTTTCTATCTGTTTGTATTTGTTTTTATTGCTAAATTATAAAATTCCATTTGTCATTTTCATTTTTGTCATTTTGTCTACGTGTGTCACCCAAAATGGTCTTTTGTTTTTTTCAATTTTTTTTTATTAGAATAAAATTGAATTTTTCTTTGCTTTTCCTAACTTGATGATGATGATGATGATGAATCTTTTCACTTTAGGTCAATTTACCATCATGAAATTTTTTTTCATTATAGCCAGAAAAAAATGAATTACCCGAATGAGGCATCCCGGTGTCATCAGCCAACCAACGAACAAACCAATTTTCATATTTGCTACTGTTTTTGTAGCTGTTTGCGTTTGTTGAATGATTATCACCAGAAATGATGTATGATTTTTACTGGGGTGGAAGCGAAGAAATAAAAAAAAGCTAAACGAACAAAAATCAGCAGGAGGTTCTTTATTTTTATTTTTTTTTCGCCGGCAGAAACCAGAGAATGTAGAGAGAGAGAGGAAAAAATTACAAGCCGGTTATATATAATAACCCTAGGATCACAACAGTGCAGATCTTTGATGGATTTCCTTCCCCTCACACACACACACACACACTTTATTCCTTTCTATTCGATTCGGTAAAATGAGCAAAACGAATTTCAACACAAAATGAACATTGGAAATCCGAATGTTTTGTCACACACAATACTAGAAGCTAGTTTTCTTCCTCTTTGACAAATGAAGAGCAAAAAAAAAATATTATTATCTTATCTTGTGATAAACGATATCGGCAAAACGGAACGACTGATGATTTTTTCTTTCATCCGGTATTTTTTCCCTGGTTTGTGATATTTATCATTTTGTTGCGAAATTTTTTCCATTGATGTTGATGATGATGATACCCGGGTTTTGATGACATATATTCATATATTCATTCGTCGTATGTATAATATTTGGCTGTCATTAATTGTCTTTTATTCCTTTTCTCTATTCGTCTTTGTAGAGGCGAAAATCTTTGTTTCATTTGTTTTTTCAAATAAAAACCAGTTTTCAGGAATGTTTCTGGTTTGTAAAAATGATTATGCAAAAAATGTATTGACTATATTCATGGATTCTTTTTTTTTGTCAGTGAATGGAATCTAATCTGTAGATTCCATTAGAAAACTATTGTTTGTCTCTGCGTGTGTGTGTGTGTGTATGAATTCTAATCTCTGCTAATACACGCGCACACACGGTATTAGCATATATTATTTTTGTGACAATTAGTTTCATCATCATCACTAGGTCCAATGAATCATTGTTTTGTTATTTTCAAAAAAAAATTACAAATTTTGTTTCATTGTTTCACACACATATAATACATCAGATCGGATTTAAAGATCTTTTTTTTGGTAAATTACCATTCACCATCATCATCATCATCCAGATGGATTTAGAATCTTTTTTTTCATTGGCTTTGTTGTTGTTATTGCCCCGTTGAACAGATAATTAGTTTTTTTTTCTTAATCCAAATGGCTTGTTATTTTGTTTGTTGGTTGGTTCGTATGTTGTTGCTCGGTCGGTATGTTAGGTATTTGTCATCATCATCATCATCATCATGATGATCATCAATGTATTACATAATAACCGACTATATGAAAATTGTCCTTTTGTTTCTATTGTCTCTTTTTTGTTTGCTACTGCAAATCTTTGTTTCATTGTTTTTTCTTTGCATTGCCTTTACTCGTCGCCTATGATGATAATGATGATTTTTGAATGTTATGCATGTTTTTTTTGTTTCGTTAATCATTTTTTTCTGGTTGCATTTTTATTTTTTCTTGTTGTTGTTGATTTCTTTTATACAAAATGACAGAAATGTGGCCTGAAATATGAATGAATGAAATGAACAATTTTTTTTGTGTGTCGTTGTGCATAACGAGAGAGAGAGAGAGAGAGATTATCCATAAAAAGAAACGATGATGATAATGACCACGAACAAAACCGAAAAGAAAAAAAACAAATCTTGATGATGGTGATGATCATCATCATAAGGGATAAGGATAATCAACATCAAATGATGATAATGATGATGATAAAAAATGATACAACACGACAACACAAGTAAGCGGCTAGTAGAATAATTTTTTTTTGTTTTGGTCAATTTTTTTTTGAAGAAAATTTTTTTTTTCATTAGTTCATGATGATGAAGATCATTATTGTTGAAGAATTTACTTTGTCTGATGATAATTTTATTTAATTTTTTTTTTTGAAAAAAATTTTTAACAAAATTCGTTCGATCCATTATTTTTTTATTTTTTTTGTTTTGTTTTTGTTAATCACCATCATCAGTTTTCATTCATCTTTGTTTATTTATCTTTGAGATGAGAAAAGTAGATTATTAGATTGGATTCTTTTTTTCAGAAAAAAGCAACAACAACAACATCCTCATGATAATAATAATAATCGATATAAATCATACTTGAAAACATATCTCTTGAAAACATCATCGACACATCTCATTAACATTATCATAATGATAGAGGTGATAGGTGAATTCCGTGAATCCGTGAATTGGTAATTTTCATATGTCGATTATACATATGTATGGGGTGCTATGTTTGTGAACAATGAATGAATGATATGGATTCACCAACATTAAAAAATGCCGGTCAATGAAAATGCAATGTTCGTTCGTTGTGTTTATTATTAATGGATACAAACAAAAAAATTTTTTTTTCACACCACCATTATGCATCAATGATGTATATTTTATGCAAAACAAAAAGACGAAGAAACGATTTTTTTTTTGGTAGACAAAAAGGTGTTTATAAATCAAAATGATTTTTTTTGACGCAAAAAAAAACGATGAAAAACAAAAAAAAAAAATAAAAAATTCAAATTGAAAAATTGCAATTTGATCTGGCCAATCGTTATTAATCCCTTGATTTGAATTGATAAGACGACAGACGAATAATGATGATGATGATGATGACCAAATTAGACTGGTTTGTTTTTTTTTATTCATTTCGCAAGAAATAAATAAATCACCATCGGTCAATGGCGAAGATGTGTTATCTGGATTTTAAATTTTTTTCTTTTTTCTGTTCTGAATGAATACTTCTCATTAGTTCAGAATGATGAGCTTAATCAACAATGTTGATCTGAATTTATCTCTCTGCGTGTGTGTGTGTGTGAAATGTTCAACATTTTTTTTCTTTTGCTTGGTGAATAATTTGTTTTGCTTAATTTTCGACATTTAACTTGTCAAAACGGAAGAGGTGTTTATGTGTATGGAAATCATTTGGCGGATTGAAGAATTGAGGATTGGCCATCTTTCACTTTGTCTTTCAAATTGAGATGTTTCAAAGAAGAAAAATCCAAGATTTGATTGCCGGATAATTTCATCGAAATTTAACCGTATTGTTTCTCATTCATTTATTGCGTAAAATTTGATTTGTAATGGCCTTTGTTTGTTTCGATTTGATTGTATATAATAAATAAATAATTGGCCATGACTAATTTTGTAACAGAAAAAAACAGGAACTTTTAGATTTTCTTTTCTTTTTTCTTTTTTTTTAGTTCGTTGCCAGTTTCATGCCATTTACCTGGCTGTGTGTTTAATCAATCAATTTTTATTCTTCTTTCAAATCTAAGCTTGAATGATTATTCGTACGACGATGATGAACATTATCGTTTGAAATGGTCAAAGAATTTTCCGTTTCGTTTCTCATTCTGTTTGATTCGATTATTTGGAATTTTAATGTTTTTTTTTCTTTGCAAAATTGCTAAAACAATTTTTTTCTTCTACATCGTTTATCACACACACACACACATACACATACACGGTAATTGTTTTTTTTTATTTTGTATCATATCACAATGTATGTGAATGAATCATTATTTTTTTGAAAAACAACAACAACAACAACAACGATGGACAACTTATTCACCAAGGATAAGATGTGATTATATAATGATCATGACGATCATTTTACGATGAAATGGATTGGGTGGGATTCGTTATTTCGTTCATTTCTAATACAAAATTGTTGTTTTTCTGATCAGAAAAAAAAAGATTTTGAAAGAAAAATAAGCAGATTTAATTCGTTATGCCCTGTCGGTCGATCGGACGTTAGTTTTTGTTTTTTTTTCGTTTTATCTCGAGATTTTTTTTCTAGTTGAACAAAATTGTTACATCATAATTCACGCATTGATGATTGTTGTGTTGTGAGTGAGCAAACAAACAAATTTTGAAATTTGTGCCATTGTTATTCAATTATTATTTTTTTGTTTGAATTTAGCTAGCTGTCCATCAAACTTTTGGGCCAAATTAAGACATTATTATTTTATACGCTCTCTTCATTCACAATGTAAATGTATCGATTATCTTTTGATATCGAAAAAATCAAAGTGTGTCTGGTTTTCCAATAGTTTACCGGTGACTGAAATTTTTGTTTTATCGGCTCATTTTCTTCTGGTTTTTTTTTGTTCTGATCACAATTTTGGGTGTTGGCAACAAACAACAGTGAAAAAAAACCGACAAACTTTTTGCTTTTTATGTGTTTCCTTCCCATATCGTGTGTGTGTGTGTGTCTATGTGTTTCCTTCCGGTTATGACAGTTTTATTTTCTTGGCTTTCATTAACCATTTTGTTGTTGTTGATGAGCTTAAATTCTTTCGAGCTTTCTTTGTGTCGATTCTATTCCATTCTAATTTCTGGATCAATTTCTTTTCTATTGACGTTGACGATGATGATGATCGGTTTCTTTTTTTTTTTTTTTTTTTTTTTTGCTTTCAAACACATTATAATGTAAATGGTAGAGAGAAAAGAAAATTTCCATTTTTTATGTTGTTTCAATGATAAATCGCTTGTCATCATCATCATCATCATCATCATTATTGCAATATTGCCATTTTCGTTGGTTGATTGGTGGTGGTTGTCATTTTTTTATACTTTTGCATAAAATGTTATATACAGTAATATATTCTGCACCTTTTTTTGATAATTTCGGTAATTATTTATTTTTTTTTATTGTTCGGTAAAGCAATTTCAAAGGTTTTCCCCAGAAATGTCAATGATGATGATTGAATCGTCACATTTATATATTGTCATCATCATCAAATGAATGGATAAATTTCCAACAACATTTTATTCATTCATTACCGGCATTGTATAATTTTCATATTTTTGGAAAATTTTCTAGAACAAATTGCCAGGTCATTTACCGGGATATTTTTGAAAAATATTGTAATAATGATCATTATGTAGATTATGATTATTATGGATAGTCATCATCATCATCATCATCATCATAATCATCGATATCTAGCCCGATAATTTTCCTTTTTTGTTGTTACCGGGTAATTTCCATATATTCAAAAAAAATCTCTATTTTCAACGTTAGCAGTAACCCAAACATAAATCTCGAAAAACAACAGAATAACTAATCGTCTGTGTGTTTGGATGAATTTAGCGTCAAACCAAACAAATGAAATGCATTGAACTTTCCAAACAACTATGATGACCATTATCATCATCATCATCATCATGGTTGATTTCAGCCAAAATCCACCGGCCAAAAAAAACAAGGAAAATAAAGACAGAAATTCAAACTTTCCAAACAAAATCTCGAACCTAAAACATTGAAATACACACACACACACACACACATTATGTTGGGCAAATTAGAGCTTGGAAAAAAATAAAAATAAAATTTATGGCCACCAAGCACGAAATGTCATTGGCGGTGGTGAAGCGATATTGAGAGCGAAAGAAAAATCAAGCTAAATTTTTGTGGCCATCAAATAATACAATTCAAAATAACCGAAAATTTTTTGTTCTCATTTTCTTGTGTGTTTGAATATTTTTCTGTTGTTCTTTGGCCATCACAAATATATAAAAAAATGCCTTTTTTCTGTTGGCTTGTTTTATCATCATCGTTATTTTTGATGATGATTAGGCTATGGAGCACTTTGGGTTTTTAGATTCACCTGTACTGGCAATCAATTTTGGGTTATTTTTTTTCACTGATTGATCGAGTAGACATAAATCAGTTGTTTTTATCTTTTGGTTGTTTGTCCAATATGTGTGTGGTTGTTGTTGGTCACTTTTTTCAAACATGGATTTGAATTAATTTTTTTTTTGAAATCGATTTGGTTCATTGATCAATAATGGATGGAAATGAAATGTTTTTACTATGTCGAAATAGACGAGCAACATATTTGTTTTTGTACTTGTTTGTCCTTGTGTTGAAACGGTCTCCTTGAAATCGTGCCGGAAATGGCATATGATTTATCATACACACACACCGGTGTTTTTGTTCCATTTGTTTATTTCAAAAATTTTGATTAATGATGCAAATGAAAATGATAATCATCATCATTAACCGCCGAAAACCGGTAATGAAGAACAAAAAATGACTAATGCAGAAACCTGTGCTGTGGTTTTTGTTTTGTTTTATCTCTAGATAGATCTTGTATCATTTTATTTGATTCATTCAATTTTGTTTATCTCTGTTTTTTATTTATATGAGGATGATCATTATGCAGATTAAGCCAGATAAAAAGCGTGTTAAATAATGGAAAAAAAATGATCATGATCATAATCGACCATTTGGGTTATTTTATTTAACACTTTTATTTCTGCGTTTTACCTTTCGAGAGAAAAAGAAAAAAAATTGGATCATTACATTTCTCTCTCTCTCTCTATCTGTTTATGTTTTCATATTTCCATTTTGATTGTTTCTTGTTTTGTTTATATAATGATGATATTTAATTGATGGACACACGAGATATACGATTTATATTTCCATAATAATAATAATAGACACAATTGACCGTGATATATTCGTTGTTGTTGTTGTGTGTGTATGTTTTTTATGATCTTTTCATATTTATGAATTTTTTTCAAGCTTCCATCATTATTCATCATCATCATCCTCAATTTGGTTTGGCTTCGTGGTGTGTTGTTTTGTTTATTTCATTTCTGGTCAAACACATACTCACAACAAGCAAACAAACAACAAAGAGAACGAGATGGCTAAAACAGTCAAATTTCAAGATAGTTTTCTAATGGTGTTACCTATGACTATAGCTGAATTAATTGCATAATAATAAAAAATGATGATGATGTATGGTAAAGCCAAAATGGGAAAAAAAACTCGATTGAAAATGGTGAAATTAGCTAGAGAAGAAAATAAACATACACATGAATGAATATGCAAGATGTAAGAAAAGTGAATGAATGAGTGTGTGAAAAAAAATAGATGAAAAAATTGGCCAATATAAAAAAATCATAATCACACATAATCGCATTTATGTTATGACCAATTTTTTCACCTGACTCATATTTTTTTTGGATCATTTTCAATATTTCAAATGTTGACGAAAAATTGAAATATTCAAATGAGACACATTTCTTTCAACCAGACAATTCGGTTATTTTTTCATCATTACCGTAGTCTTTTCTTTTTCGTAGAATTCGTTGTTTCGATTCTCCAGGTTCTGTTTCACAATTTTTTTTTCTTTTTTTTGTTTATAGAAAAACATAACATTTTCTGTAGGAGAATTTCAAAATTCTAAGAGTTTATTTTTCTTTTTCTACTTTCAAGTATCTTTTTCCATTGCTCTCGTTTTTTTTTGGAAAAAGATATTTTTCATTTTACCAAGAAAAAATCTTATGGTCCTATTGTTTTGTGTGAATGTTTTGAAAAATTTTGTTCACCAGAATCAAAAAAAAAAAACAAAATCCGATCCGGCAAGATAATATAGAATCGCTGAAATTTATATCCTTTAGCACTGTCAAAGAGAGACGGTTGAATTTTTTTCAGGTTCTTTTTTCCTGCTCGTATGTTTACAATAACTTGGAATTTCTCTTTCTCTATTTAAGAACCTGGAAAAAATGATGATGATCATCATCATCATGGTCGTCAGAATATAACAAATGCTAACAAATGAGTGAAAAAAAACTGTTCAATTTAATTTGGATTTACCGCAGTTGTCGGGTATTTTCATTCAACAACAACAACAACAACGACGAACGAACGAATGAATGAAAAAAAACATGTACCACTTTTTATTTATTTTCTCGACAATTTTCTTTTTTTACTTTACTTTACTTTTTTTCCTTTCTTTTTTCTCTGAATTTGAATAGCGAGAATAATAACAAAAACTTGAAAAAAAAACAGAAATTGAATCGAATACAATTTAAATTTCGGTTTTAAACTTCTGTGTGTGTGTTTGTGTTTGTGTGGGTGTGTATGTAAGTGTATCAAATACAATTGTTTTGTTCCTTAGTGAAATTCTTTCCAAGAATTTTGGATCTATCGGCCGGAATATTCTGTGTGTGTGTGTATGTATAAAAAATATTTCGAATGAAACAAAACCAGAGGGAGAATTCAGTTTTTTTAATAATTTATGAAACATAAAAGAATTATGTATGTCGGTTTTTGTGTGTAAGAAATCCAGAATAAGCGGGCGATTCTTCTTTACACTACCACCATGATGATGATGATGATGATGAAAACAGCCGGGAAAATATTGGTTATTAAAAAACTCGAAATTGCTGGATCCATTTTCAATTTTCTTTCTTGCACCGAAGTAAAAGTTTTTGGCCGGTTTTTTTATTACAATTTTTTTTTCATAAAAAATTCCTTTCGTTGAATTTTTTTTACTACTGTTATAACGTTATTACAATTCTTGTATGTGATACCGGCCAATTCATTGGACCGTATGTTTTTCACTTGGTGAAATACCATCTACTCATTTTACCGGCATTTGTTTCATTTCATTTGGTTGACAATTGTTTCCGTCGACAGCAATTATTTGTGCGTCTATCATTATGACAATGTCGTAGCCATCTTATAATAATCTCATCTAAACAAATGTGGAATTGTAGAAAGAATTTGGGAAAAAAACAGAGAAAATTTCTTTGCTCTAATTCTTTTCTACAATTTATTGTGTACAGCAGTAAATTACAGCAGTCATAATTGAATATATCTCTGCATCAAGAAAAGAAAAACGTCATCATCATTTGACAATAATAATACAAAATGAAATGAATAACGACAAGAACGAGAAATATTTGAGGAAAAAAATGTGAAAAAGGAATTTCTTTTTTCTCTTTTCTTTTCTCTTGGTTCATTTATGAATCTGTGTTTGTTGTATGTTTGTTAATAATGGGCCGAAAACGAAACAAACAAACAAAAAAATAAAGAAATGAATGGATGGATGAATCGTGGATCATCATCATCATCATCATTGTGTTCGATGATGGTGAAGATGACAAAAAATTAAGACATTATTTTCTTATTTTCTTTGTTGTTATTCGGATTCTTTGGAGCACAACTCATCATTTGGCCGGCCATTGGTCATTGGTATTGTTTCTTTTTTTGTTTGAAGGTCCCTGAGTTTATGAGTGAGTGATATTCTCCTCTTTATCATATAGTTTGAAAAGAAAACAAAACAATCCAAGTATTAATGTTCCAACAACAACAACAACAACAGAAAAAAAAGACCAGCGAACCAAACAATAATAATAATAAAGATTCCCGGGTAGACAATGTTGATGATGACAATAGCCATGTTCATTTTTGTTTCGGTGTCGCTCATTGTTGGTTGTTTCTGGTATTTCTGGTCAAAGAAGAAATGAAATGAAATGACCGACAAAAATAAGAAAGATGAGTGCATCTTCATCATTGTTGTGGTGTTTTGTTGTTGTTGTTGTTATTCTTTTATGAATGTTTTGTGTGTGTGTGTGTTTGTATCAATTATGAAAGATAATGGACCCAAAAAAAAAATAATGTTGTTGTTGTTGTTGTCGGTAACAATGAGAACGGAGAAAGACAGACAGACAGAAGATGCTAAAAGTTGTCGAAAACTGTATATACAAATTGTGTCTGTATGAATCAAACAATAATAACTGTCAACATCATCATCATTGTGATGTTTTTATTTCCGCATTCCGGTTTCTTTTTGGTTTTCTCTCGGTATCAACAAAAATATGTGTGTGTGTATGTGTGTGCGATTCGTTATCATAAGAGGATCACAACTGAATGAATGAATAAATCTTATCCGGCAAAACATTTGTCTGTTGTCACCAACCGGCATTTTGACATCTGGAATTTTTGTTTTTTTTTCTTTATTCCATTTCGTTTCTGGTAGCTAAATTTGGTGTGTGTTTTGTGAATTTTGTTCTTCTTCTCGCTCGGTAAATCAATTCAGTTGATTTATTTAGTTTTGGAATTCTTCATATTCACATATTTCATACCTGAAAAATGACCTGTTTATGTGTCTGATTGTTTTTTGTTTTTCGAAATAACTATCTGAGTGAATAGAAAAACAAAAAAAAAATAAATAATAAAAATTTCCCTCTCCTGCCAACAATCCAGCAACAAAATCCTATAATTGGTCATTTATGAGCTCGAAGAAAAAAAAACAATCATTATAAACTTGGCGCCAATATTTGGTTACGACGAACAAACGAACAAAAAAAATCAATTGTTTATGAGGATTTAAAAAACAACAACGAACATGAACAAAACAAAAAAAAAAAAAAAAAAGAGAAAGAAAAAGAAAAAGACGCCAAATTGACCTTCAATTGCTGCGCCACCATTTTTATTTCATATAATTCTAATTTATGATCACATGATGGGTGTTGTTTAGTTTAGTTTTTTTTCTGCATAAACTTTTTTTCTCTGTCATTAATATGGATGTTTTGGCGCCATTGTGTTTTATTCATCATTCGTTTTGGTCTTGGTCGATGATGATGAGGTTGATGATCGTCAATCATTGATTTTTTTTTCTTTTTCTCTCTCATTTTCTTATCCATCCATATATTTTATTGACCAATTGTGTGCGTGGTTACCTGGTTTTGATTCAATTTGTTTTGGAAATTACATCATTTTGTTGTTGTGTTTGATTATTATTTTTGATTTTTATTCCATTTTACCCAGTTTTTTTTTTCATCATTTCTCGAAATTTCTCGAAACAAAAAAAAACAAATGCTATTTCACCACCTATTATCACTGAAAAAAAGAATTTGGTTATAAAAGGTGTTCATTTGGCATGCAGAGAAAAGCTATACCTTATCATTATTAGCGTGCGTTATTATGAAACCTGAACATGTTTCATTCATTTATATATGGAACACTCGCATATTCTAAGGTTTGTGTGCGTGTTCCTGTGTGTGTGTGTGTGTGTGTGTGTGGTATGGTTTGGTAATTTGCATTTCTCGTTCTCTTTGGTTATAATTTGCTTTCCATTTTTTTATTTTGTTTTTCTGTTTGGCTATTTACTTTTCGATAGAAAAAAAATTACTGATGAAACATGATTCATATACATGAATATGAATATATTGTCATTATTATTTGTAAATCTACGGGCCGGGATCATAATTTTTTTTCTTTTTCTGGGTTTTTTTCTCATTCATGAATTATATGATTTGGTTCCTTTCCATTCTGTTTGTGTGTGTGTTAGTTTCGCTTTGTGTTTTGTTTTGCATTTTTTTTTTCGCCGATTTGTAATATTAACACAAAACGATGTGAATTATCAAACAAAAAAAAAGAATTTGTTTTTCCACTAATGACCATCCAACCAAACTACTACAAAATAATAATAATAATCTGTGGTGCTGTAGTGTTATTTTAATGGTGGGTGACATAACAGAAAAAAGGGGCAGTGAACAAAAAAAAATTGAAACAAAAAACCAAGGTAGGCATAGGCATTTTTTTTTGTTTCACGGAAAACACGATCCACAAATACCACCATGTCAGTCAGTCAGTATCAAAATACTTTTACCACCGACAAAACTAAAACATTGGGGTTGAAAAATTTTTTTCCCGAGATTATATCGGGATTCTATGATGATAATAATAATAACCGAAAAACAAAGAGAGATACCGAACAAAAAAATCATTTATTCACCACACACATACACACGCACAAAATATTTTGCAAAATATGCGGCAACAAATATGCGTAAATAATTTTTTCTTTCTCTCGGATATACCGACAATAGCCGCTGCTGTTTTTGTTGCTTTACCCGAATGAAAAAAAAACAAACTAAATGTACAAATAGAAATTGAAAGTTATTATTTGTTGTGAAAATATCACACACACGAACAAAGATTTTTTTCGTTGCCCCTTTTGTATGAGTAGTAGGAATGAATGAATGAAAACGTGTTCTGGAACTTTGATCAGGTTTTGATATACGGTTTTGTTTTTTTTTTCTTTAATATGCAAACGACAATCATCGTCATCATCATCATCAAAAACAATTGCATTTTTTACTCGCTCTTTTTATCTATGCAAAGGTGATATTTTTTCTTTTTTTTTGTTCCCTTATTTGTCTTTGTATCATTTGTTGTTCTGCCACTGGTTTTTTGGGTTTCCAATTCACGTATCAATATCATTATCATTGTCATCCGATTTTCGCCTTTTTGTTTGTCTTTTG
The DNA here is from genome assembly GCF_024713945.1 of Dermatophagoides farinae. Classification (NCBI taxonomy): domain Eukaryota; kingdom Metazoa; phylum Arthropoda; class Arachnida; order Sarcoptiformes; family Pyroglyphidae; genus Dermatophagoides; species Dermatophagoides farinae. The sequence goes on from NC_134682.1 coordinate 4,983,466, forward strand.
TTTCCACAAAATATTGTTGTTGCTGTTGTATATAATAATTCTGAAAGTCAAAAAAATTTATTATCATATCTCTCTCGTGGACGAGAATAATAACCGGGATATGCGTGTGTGTGTGTGTGTGTGTGTGTGTGTGTGCAAATATTCAGAACAGCTAAAAACAAAAACCGACTAAACCAAAACCAAACCAACAGCAATATTTGTCTAGCTTTTTATTTTGAAAAACAAACAGAACCAATGATCACGTTCAGTCAATTTGCATTATTGCCGCCACCACCACCACCGCTTTTCAAATATGATTAAGATGATGATGATTTTTCACGTTGTTGTGGTTTTGAAAAAAATGGTTTCAATTTTTTTATTTCATTGTTTCATTGGTATTTCTAAACCTTTTTTGGGTGAGGGTGGAGAGAATGGTGGTGGTGGTTGTTTTTTGTTTTGTCCCCAAAAAAAAAAGAAACAAAGGCCCATTATTATCTGTATTTTATATCGTCGAAAGAAAAAGAAGAAAAAAATTAATTAACCTCATTGCGGTTTTTGGAATTTTGTTTCGATTTTTTTTCTCTGGTTTCTGGTTTCATTCATACATCCATTCGTCGGCATCAAATTTTTTAGTTTGTTTTTTTTCATTCGGGTTCATTATCTTTTCGACGGTTATTTTCGTTGTTGTTGCGATAACCGAGCAAAATTCTGAATGGCAGAATGAATAACCGGGAGGTGGTATAAACAACAACTGGGAAAAAAATAATTGACGGTGGGTGAATGTTGTGTGTATGTGTATGTGTGTTTGGAATCTGCCAAACTAATAACCAGGAAAAAAAATTTCTGGTTTTAGTTACGTGCTTGAAAGTTTGTATCAAATTCTGTCTTTCTCTCTTTCATTCATTTGGTTCGTCCGAATAATGGAATATTCATTTCATATATGAAAATTAGGTTTTAATTTTGAAAAAAAAAATTTTCTTCTTTGTATTCATTTTCATTTTTTTATTATTTCGGGAAATATTGTATGGATCAACTTTCAAATGGATCATTTTGTGTCTATGTGTGTGAGAAAGATGAGATGAGAAATGAGAGATAGCCTGAATCATCTACCAAATGACGACAAATTATTTTCAAAAAAAAAAAAAAAATGGTTCCTACGCTTTTTTTTCATTCCGCCGCGTATGAATAAATGTCCGGAATTTAATGTGTGTGTGGAACACACGGGAAGAAGAAAAAATGGAAACTAAATTAAAATGAAATAAAAAGAAAGAAAGAAAGAATAAAATGCCAAACAAACCACATTTCTGGTGTACCCGGTCCGGAAAAGAATTTTTTTCTTTTTTGCTATTATTCCGTTGAATAAAAAAAACGAACAAAGAAAGATAGAAACAGAAAAACCCGGTGATCAGCAAAAAAAAATACCGTTCGTGATCCAGAAAAGAAAACATTTTCCTTATAACAATTTTCGTATACGAAATGGATGAGTAAAGTATGTGTGAGGGATTGAGGTGGTTGCAGTGAAATAGAATTCAGTTTCGATTTACTTACTTCTCTTGTTCAGGTATGTCTTACACCACCACCACCACCACCACCAGTTCAGTGTTTTTCTTGTTTTTATATTTCTTTTCTTTCTAACGAAATCTTTTTTTCCGTTTCTCCATCGCTCTGTATAATTTCGCAAAATGGAACCTCAAAAAAGTATAAATTCAATCTATATCAGTGTTCTGTATATACTCAGGCCAAATACTGATCGAAGTGAATTGATGGAAGAAGAAAAAAATCGATTAGTAAATCGAAATTGAAATCGATACCTTGTTTGATCTCTTTGAGCAAAAAAAAAAAAAAAAAAACAAACAAACAAAAAATTCAGTAACGTATTTTTTTCCTCAAAGAATTTTCTTTTTTCAAGAAACAAAATTCTTTCGCTTTTATACAATCACATGAAGATCAATGCAATAAGATACTCTTTTGCCATTTTCCCGGTGTTGCGTGCATGCCTGCTATCCGAAAGAAAAAACCGGCTTTTTAGTTGATTACATCTATACTTTTTCCCGATTCTAGCTAGCAATTTCCGATGATGGCAAATCTATGGCTTTGAGTTTATCTCTGAAGAATCTTATTTCATCTTTAAAAATATGACAATAACTACTAGAATGTGTAAACATTAGGTAAAGAAAAAGAAAAGAATCAGATAACGCAAGTTTAAGTTGTTGTCGTCCTTATCTGTGTCGCAAAATTCTTATTATTTTCAGATTTTAAATATTTTTTTTTCTCCTTGAAATTGAAAATCATTCATTCGATTAGAAAGAGATAAGGAAATGAAACGAAAAAAAATCTAAGAATCGATTTTCTATTCTCTTTAATCTTTATTTTGTATAGCGTAACAAAATATCAATTTTGGATGAATATGGGGCCTTCATGAATGCAGTTACTTTTTTCTTTATTTTATGAAAGATAATGTAAACAAACAAAAAAGAAAATCATCAGATTGAAATATGATAGGATGATGATGAGAGTTTAAGATGCAGATGAGTATATACCATGCAGGAACTTGCCGGTTATACCGGTTTTTTCTATCCAATATACTGTGTGTTTGGAATAGAAAAAAAAGATGTGAAAATTTTCATTTATTTTTCTTTTTTCTCGGTCTTGACAATCTAGAATCTAGAATGAATGTGATGAATGAAAAGTATTAAAAGTTTTCAAGTGCATGTTTCAGAACTCTTTTTTTCCTCAACAAGAATAACAATGAGGAAAAAGTTTACCGAAAAAATGAATATTCAAAACGTCATTGCCATCATCATCTCATCTACGGTATCGTTTTCGGCACATTATCGATGCATTTCCAACAACAAAAAAAAAATGGAAAAAGTTTTTGCCGCTGCCGCCGAAATGAGCGAAAAAAATCCTCTCATTTGAATACGAATGGAATGGGTTGAAAAAAAGTTATCCATAGAGAATTAACCGATTCGTGAAACAAAAAAAAGTATCAAATTTCCAACAAAAAGAAAATGAAGAAATGAAATGTTCTGTTTCCGAATTTCATTTTCGTTCATTTGGTTCGATGATGATCAGTTGTTGTTGTTGTTTTTAATGTTTTTTCAATTCTTAGGCGCCCAGTCTGTGCGTGTGTTGTAATTTATTCCAATTAATTAGATCAATTTCTTCAGCTAAATTTAACATTTTTCAAATCCCTTGTCGTTTTATCATCATCTTCTTTTTCGTGCTTGACGATATTGACGAAGAAGCCATTGAGAACATCAATGTTTGATGTTGCTAAAATTGAAAAGAAAAAATCCAAAAAAAAAAGAAAATTGATCCGGTGACGATCCAAATAGCAACAACAACAACAACATTTCCTATTTCAAATGATGATGAAAATAATGATTTCATTTTCTTGCTATTTTCCGAATGTTTTCGTTTTTCTTCTGCTAAAAATAACGACAATTTTTTTCCGTTTTTCCGATTTCTGGAGACTCATTGCTTTTCAACCAGAAAGAATGAAATGAAAAAAAAACGCGGTCCAGAATTTTTGATTTTATTTTTCCATCCAAAAAATGTCCAAAAAGAAGATGATGATGATGATGATGAAACCTAATGAACCGAGAATTGCGAAAAAAACTTTATTTTTCTTTCCAATTTTTACATTGATGATGATATAAATAAATTTCATCTCGGAAAAAATTGGGAAAAAATATTAACGTCACGATGGCCAGTCGTCAGTAATAATGAATATCAGACATTTTGTAGCAACATTTTTTTTCAGTTTGTTTTTGTTTTTTTAGGATGAAGATGATGAAGAAAATCTCTGATTTGATTCCATTCGATCCTCCTATAGGTTTTATGGTTTGTTTTTTTTTCTTCAATCAATTCTTGTGAATGGCCGAGTAGAAAATTTAATGATCCGCGATATATTCGGCATTCGACGACAATTCCATTATCATATGACCGGTCCGGTTGGTCGGTCGGTCGGTCGGTCGATTGGACCGAAAAACTGAATTTACTTATTTTTTTCCTGTTTTCTGGAAAATGTTATTATTCCAATCAAATTTTATACTTTCTGTGTGTGTGTGTGTGTGTGTGTGTGTGTATGAGTGTGTTTAGATTTGAAAGCTATTGTGAATCTGAAATTGAAAGAATTTGAAAAAAAACGAAAACTAAAAAATAGAAAAAATAAAATTTCAACATTGTGATGCGATCATTATAATAAGAATTCAATAAAGAATCAATCTATCTACACACAAACTAACAGCGAAAGGAAAACATTCTACCCGGCCGGTCGATCGTTTGGTCGATTGCAAACAAAATTATTATCATCATTTGGATTCGGGGATTTTTTTTCTCTTTTCCATTCGTTGTCCGGTATTTTTTCTTTGTGTGTGACTTTATATAAATAAATAAACAAAACAAGCAAACAAACAAACACAAGAAACCATAGACTGCCATCATCATCAATGAAATGGTTAACATGGGTTTCTGTTATTCCGTGGACATACAACGCAGCATGAATTGAAATTTTCGGTGCAGAATTTGTCAATTTGTTTTTTTTTCCAATTCGGTTATACCAGAGAAAAAAACGTTGTTATTATTGACAAACAAACATTTTCTTGCTTTTTTGATAAACAAATAACCGACAAAATTTCATGCTCTTGGTTCGTTTTCGACCACTGATTTTTTTTTCTTCAAAAAAATTTTCTATTTTAGATTTGATTCAATTTAATTCGATTCAATTTGATTTGATTTGATTCGATTTTTTCTTCGATTCTCAGGCAATGTTTTTTTTTATTTTTTTTTCGAATGGAACGCTTTTTTCTTTGATTGATTTATTGATTGATTTCGTGATTAGTATCATCATCATCAATAATAACAAATTGTGTCAATTTTTTTTGTACTCTCTTAGGAAAAATTTATTTGAACAATCTAGCATATGAAACAACAAATTGAATGTCCATATAAATGATGCAGATATATACATTGTATATAAAATGGTGATGTTTTTCAGTAAATCGAAACGAAACACACAAAGTTTATTATTCTGTTTTATTGTTTTCTAAACCCAAAAAAATCAACTATATCACTGCGGTGTTTATAAATAAAAATTACACAAACAAACGAAAAAAAAAAAATTATTGACGACCATACAAAACGTTCGTAGTGGTTCGTTTTATTATTTCTTGTGCTGTTTACTCTATTAGATAAGATCATTTTTTTTTCTCGTTTCGTTTTATGTTTCGTTAATCTTCTTATTCATAATAATAAACAATCGTGAAAAAAAAAACGAAGAAAATCTATTTTATTCTGGATTTTTGTTTATTGCGGAAAATCAAGCAATACAGAAAATTTACATGTGATCTATGTGAAGGTCGTTGGCCATCGGGATTTATGTTCACTTGGTGAATAAAACAAAAACAAAACTCAGGTACCCAGATCAGCTGATTGAACTTTTTTTTTATTATGATCATCATTTCATTGAAATTGGCAAAAAAAGTTTCCACCTTAATTCAATTTTAGTTGCCAACTTTTTTTTCTAGTTTCAAAAGAAAGAGACGAGGAAAATAAATAAATATAAATCTAATTTAATGATGCTGATGATAAATGATTCCATTCCATCTATCCATCCATTGAATTAGATATTTTAGATCCATCTAATTGCATTTATTGGATATTTGAACAAGCAATGAAACGAATTTTTTTTATTCACTTGAAAAAACATCACCATCGATGATGAAATCTGATCCATTTACAAATTGATCTCAAAGTTTTCATTTTCCATTTCATTTTAATGGTTAGGTTTATAATTTGATCCAGAGAAAGAGAGAGAGAGAGAGAAACATTTGATCCACATGATGAATGATTGCGAATGAATGGAACATTAACATGGATCATTATCAAGGTACAAATGTTTACCTTGTGTTTGAATTTGAAAATGAGAAAACAAAAATGTTTCTATGAAATGCTTATCTTTTCAATTTAGAGGGGAAAAAACAGGCCAAATTATTTGCGAAAAAATTTGCTTAGTTGAAACGTTTGGAATCAACGAGATTCATCATCAACGTACAAAATTTTCGATAGATAAATTAGCTATGATAAGAGCCATTTATCTTATGGACACAACACACACACACACACCTGTGTTTGTTTTTTTATTTCTCGCTGATGAATTTTCCATCATCATCATCATCGTGATGACCAGGATCGATTAATGTCCGGCTCGACAATGGAATGAATGAAAAGATATTCATTCACCACCCAAAACATTCATCATTCATTCATTCGTTGTTGTTGTTGTTGTTGTCAGGTTTTGTTTTGTAAATTAAAAAAAAAATGTTATTAATTTTTCATTAAAAACAACCAGAATCTCTAAACAAAATTGTCAACCTAAAAGCGGTATCCGCTTTTCAAAAAAAAAAAAAAAAAATGATGCATCGATTTGATTTTTATCACTTCACACACACACAGAATATGAATATGAAAAACCGACAATTTTCGTCTCAAAGATTATTGTTGTCGTTGTGTGCGGATATCACCGGATACCCCACACACACACACACTCGTTTATCGCTAGAAAAAAAATAACTGATTGCTAGTTTGGTTTGTGGTGAATTTTTGAGATATCATTTTTGTCGTCCAAACTCTTCTTCAACAACTGCTAAACTGAATACTACACTACACTACGTTGTTCGTCATCATCATTCTAATCAACGTGAATTTCTATTATTAAATATTCAATGAGCTATGATGATGATGATGATGATGGTGATGGTCAGAGCAAAAAAAAAAAAAAAAACACTGCAAAAGTGTGTGCTTCATTCTTTCATTTGTTCTTTATTTCTTTCTTCAGATGATTATGATGGATTGGCCAGAAACTTTTTATGGAAAAAGCGGCTGCTGTTGAATCTTTCATTTTTTTTCATTCAATTTTTTTCTTATTTTGTTGTTGTTGGTAGTGGTCATCGTCGTCGTTCATGTTTAAAAAAAATGAGAAATTTCCATTTAACAAAAACATTTTCCATCATCATCATCATCATCATCGTTCGTTAATATTTATGTTGTACAAATATTCTAATTTGAAAATGAAAGAAAAAAAATTCGTAACCAATGACGATGATGATGATGAAATGAGATGATTAAGATGATGTCCGTGATGATGATGATGATTATGATGTATCGAAAGAATATTTTCGCTCACCCATTTGTGACATGTTAACGCTTTGGCATTTTTTTTTTTTTTTTTTTTTTTTTGACTAGCAGCTAAACATCATCATCATCGTAATCATAATCAAAATCAAATTGATAATTCAATTTCTGCTCTGATCTGATCAAAGTATAAAGAGATGTTTTTCTTTTTTTTTCATAATCTCCATCATTATAGAAGATTTGAATTTGAATTGTGAATGCAAGGATCAACAAGTTTGTTAGTTTCTGGTGTGTCTGTGTGTGTGTTTGAATGATGGAAATAATTGCTGATGATGAGCGAGTCTCAAAAGGAATTGTATTGTGTTTTCAATTGAATTTAAATTCAATTTCGATTAATATTTGGAAACAATGAATGAATGAATGAATGAATGAATGTGTGTTTCAATGTATTCGTGTGTGATAATTAATCTTAATTTATCCTCGAACGAATCAACAAGCCGACAACAAACAAACGAATAGAGCTGAAATGAATTGTTGCTGTCGAAATCATTTCGTCGTACATGGTTTTGGTTGTCAATTTGTTCAAACAAATTTTTTTTCCAATAATTAGTGTGTGTGTATGGCGGTAGAATGGAAATTCATTATTCACTCATAATGTTGATTGTTGTTGTTGTTGTTGTTGTCGTCGTCGTTTTGTTTGTTTGGTTAAAATTCTTTACTTGTTGTTTTTATTGTTATTCAACAACAACGACGACAACATTCGTTTGCCGAATCACAAATCCCAAATGACCCGGTTATTTGTTCTATGTTTTTGATTGGAACTTTTTTTCCGGAATTTTATTCTCTTTTTTTTCTTGTTTGTAGAAATTTTTTAATAATCATTGATTTGATGGCTAGATGATAGCTATAGTTTGGTCCAGTTGATTATTATGATGATAATCAACATCATTATTGAACATCATTATTTCGTTAATAATCATTTGGTGTTGAATGTGAGATGTTGTTACATCAAAACAAATATCCATTTGGAATCACAATTGAATGGAAAAGAAAAATCGTGTTTGTCATTGATCCAAAAGATCCATTCCACCCATTAGAAAGAAAAAATAAAATTCACAAGTTAATATAAATCGGCCATAGAAAAAAAATCACTCACTACATAGTTCCATGTCCATGATGATGAGGCCCTTGTTTTTTTCGACAATAACATCACTCCATAGTCTAACTAATAATCATCATCATGATGATAATAACCAATAATGATCACCATCGTCATCATTTTCATTGGCCATTTTCTCGGGAAATATACGCTGTCACATGGCCTAATCGGTGTGTGTGTGTCGATACAATTTCTTCATTCATTCTATCTTGTACAATTTATGCAATTCTTTTAGCCAATAGTGAATAACAAAAAAATGAAAATGAAAATTCTAGACATCATATAATGGCCATCATCGTTTGGTGATCATCATAATCATCTTTGATGAGATTCTGCATCTCTTTTTCTTGAAACATTTTTGATGCTGATAATAATGGCTATATTATCGCTGAATGTGTCTGTGTGTGTTTGTGAAGAAAAAAAGATGGCTACATAGTTATTAATAGTTAACCACCACCATGAAAAATATTTTTCATTTTTTTTTGCTTTTTCACATTTAACATTTCTAAATTGAATCAAGAATTGCACTACAAGGCTTCTTACAACAGCAACAACGACGATAAAGAATCCAACAAATACGTTAATATGATAAGATAAGATGAACAAAATGAAAATCGAAAATTGTTAATATTAATATCATACATGCCAATAATCCAGAACCAGAATATCTGCATTTTTTTCTGTTTTGCCCACTCCAAATTTCAAATAATGTTATTCCATAGATGATAAGAATAATATCTATATTTGTTGCCGGCACAAATATATGGAAAAAAATTATTCCATTGTATCAGAAGTAGAAAAAGTGAATGATACTCCAATTTTGTCTTTCATTTGTGTTTTTGTTTGGTTATTATTTGATGATTCTATTATTTTTTCTCTTACCATTCTGCTAATATGTTGTTGTTCGATGGTGGATATGTTGTCGGTTATTGTTTGTTTGTTTCAGAATTTTCATTCTTACAAATAACAATGATATCTAATCATCATCATCATCATCATCATCATCATCATTGAGTGTGATATCTTGTGAGATTGTTGTTGTGTGTGTTTGTGTATTACTTTCAACTTGTGATTCAATATTGTTAGTCAAGTTGAAACATGGAAACCAAACAACATTGGAACAACGGAAAAAAGTCTCATGAGAAATAAATAATTTTTTTCCGTTCATTCTATTCTACCACATTTGTATTTACAACATTCTCCATTCGACGAGGTATATAATGTTTTTGCTAACCAGATTCCAACTGAATTGTTGTTGTTGGCGGTGTTTTTATATAACCTATTTGTGTCTGTATATGTGTGTATCAGTGTGTGCATTATTACCAATTACAATTACCAAGAATTGAGATAGATAGAAAAGAATTACCATACTTGAAACAAAACAAAAAAAAAATATTTGAAAGCCGGTTTCTACCGAAACACATGCACACACACACACACACACGTTTGTATATAATTAAAACCAAAAAAAAAAAAAATTCTTTTTATTTATTTAGTTTTTTCTTTTTCTTTTGCTGGTAATATCCTGAAATTCGTATTTTGTACCCGAAACGAAACACAAATACAGAAGATAATTACCGAATTTTATCCGGACAATTATCTTCACTATCATCATCATCATCATCATCTTCATTTATTATTATCTACAATCAGACCTAGGAAATTATCTTTAGATTTTTTTTTCATCCTATTTCATGGTATTAATGTTGTTGTTGTTGTTGGTATAATAATAGGAAATAAATACAAAGTTATTCGTCCGTAAATGACGTGACCGCTATTTATTTGGAATTATTTTTGTTGCTGTTGCCGGGTTTTTTAAGTGTAGTTTATATACAAGTGTAATGTAATGAATTTGATTCGGTTCCATTTGTAACTACCGTACTTGATAGACTTGAAATGAAAAAAGACAAACTATTTACGAAAATGGACCGATCCAAAACGTGAAAGAAGTGAAAAAAAACCGGTCGACCATCGCGGGAATAGCAAAAAAAGATGCAATAATGTGTAAAGAAGAACAATTCTAGTAGCCGGTAGTAAATTGAAGCACGTTTTCATCATCATCGTCAAATGCTCTCGCGCACACGTGTCTTCAAGCTTCAACGACAAACACGGCGAAATAGAGAGAGAGAAATGGAAATTTTCATTATAAACTTTTGTATGCTTCTGAATAACCGAAACAAAAAAAAATAATTATAACAAAGAAGTGATCCAGAAAAATAATAATGAAAACAACGACAAACGATTCAGGAATACTAAATAAATATCATAAAATAATGACCATCATCATCATCATCATTCATGGAAATTATTGTCCACCATGAAAAAAGATACAGGAAATAATCATAACTGATGATGATGAATTCAACAAAATATCAAAAAATGATGATGACACATGCATGTGCTGCTACCTATTGAATGGGAAAATTGAAACCAGATTCAATACTTGGATCCAAACATCCACATAAAAATGAAATAAAATAAAAAAACAATGGACATCTCTCCTCTCCACTCTATTCCTTTGGGGATCATATCATAATCATCCGATAAAGAATTGAAAACAAAAAAATTTTTTGATTTTTCCTGTGGATCCCTTCTTGATCAAATTCATTAGATTTTATTTTTTTCAATGTTTTTTTCTGCTGCTGTTGTTGATGAAACACTGGAAATTATAATAATGATAATGGAATCATGAAAAAAGTCAGACGATTTATGATTTCATGTTCCAATCGAATGAATGATTTGAATGTGAAATTTTTTTATGCCCTAGCGTGGCGTGGTTCGTTCGCTGACTGGTTGGTTGGTTAGTTTGGGGCGTTTTTCTGTTGTGTTTGTGTGATTTATCTATGATTCTGGTTTTTTAGTTTTTTTTTGTTTGCCAGATTCATTTTGCTTTTTTTCAATAAAATTTTATTATTATTGTTTTCTATTTTGTTTTGTTTTCTTTTTTTATTGTTGTTGTTGTTTGATTTTGATCGTCATTCACACACACACACACACTACAATTGAAATTTGCAGTGACGTTTTTCACTTTTTTCGGCATAACGCCATTATATAATAATAACCGGAATGAGTCATTTGGACATTAAATTTTATTCCGAATAATAATCCAAAGATGAAATTTGATTCTGAAACAATCGTCTATGCTCAGCTTTGCATTGTTTTTGTGCAATGGCAATGAAATTGATACAACCAGAAAAATGGTGATGGTGATGATGATGATATGACCTTTAAAATTTTGTCCTTCATATCGTTTAATCCACCGGAAAAGGATACTGAAAAATGAATGATTTTTCTTCTTTTTTTCACTACGGAAACAACAACCGGAAACCAGAAACGGTGAAAAAAATAGAAAACTTAACTATGTGGAAAATGTTTGTTTTTTTCTTTTGTTTCTCACCAAAGTGTTTTTATTTTCTCTTTTTTTTTGGTGACAAAATGTGCCAAAAACAAAGTTTTTTCTTTCGCCTTTCTTTTACCCAATGAAAAATCAAATTACATTGCATAAAGCTATTGAGAAATTTATAGGTTTTAAAAAAATGAAATGAAACTTTGAAAAATTCTAAAAGATGCCGGGTGTTTGTGAGTGTAGAATTTTTTAGCGTTTTTTTTGTTCTTTATGGCTAGATGCCATCATCATTATCATTATCATTAAGTGATGATGATGATGATCGTCAAGTTGTGTAGTAATAGTTGAAAATGACGAGAAAAAATACGAACGAAGAAGAAAAATCAAAAAAGTTACTACACTGTTATGATCATAATAATGATGATGATGATGATTATGGGCTCATCTTTTTTTTTGTTTCATTCGTATACCCGGGTGCCGGTAATGTGCTCCATTTACGTTACATTTTTTTCTTTGGTTCCAAATCAACCATTGTATGATAGGTGATGTGTTTTATTTGAAGGTGGGTGGATGAATCTAATCGACAGCTGCCTGAATTGAAATGATTCATCAAAAGGGAAAAACATCTGCTTTTATAAATATAAAGAATCGGGTGTGATGGAAAACTTTTTAATTTTTATTCGTGAAAAAAAATAAAAGATTCAATGACCGACCGGGTTTCGAGATCCAATTAAGATTTACGAAAAAGAATTGTCAATTTCAAATGTAAAAAAAAATCTTTAGTTCAATATAAATATAATATATTAATGGCTTCCTTCATCTTCATTATCGTCATCATCATGATGATCATTGCAAAATGAAAAAATAAAATAAAATAAAATGTTTCAATCCATATTTTTCTTTCTTCTTGACAAGATTGTTGTAGTTTTCTAGTTGGTTTTTTTTTTGCTAAACATCAATGTATTTGCCATTTATGGTTATGTGCAAACAAACAAACAAATGTGTGTGTGTGTGTGATGTAATGATGATGATAATTTGATCTTCTCCAGAGAAATATTAATGATGATAATTTCTTCAAATGATGAGATAGAGAGAGAGAGAATGGGAGATGATCGATAAGCTGCACTTTTTTTTCTTTCTTAAAGAAAATGGATGTTTGAAAAACAAATACGGTATATCATAATTGAAGAAGAAATGGTTGTTTTCTACAAGATCAACAACAACATTACCGGCCTGCGTTCAATTTGGTGATATTATTTTTTTCTCGTGATTTAAAACCGATGAAATCTACAAATTTCAAATCCATTTTCGTGATTGTGTTTGTTTTTAAAAATGTGTGGTAGTAGCAGTAAGCTTAGTGAATTAAGTAATTTCATTATCATTTTAATGGTGTTCCATTAATCTTGTTTTTTGCTTTTTTTTGGTGATACATAGTAAATTTTCTTGTTTTTTTTATGTTGATAAAATTATCTTTTTTGTACTAATTGCTCATTTTTTTATCTTGAATTTTTTAGGTAGGTGATCGATTTTCTTTGTTTGTGTTCTGGATTCATTCACTATCTCTGCGTTTGCTTGCGTTTACTGTGGGTGTATATGTAAGTTCTTTTTTTTTCGATTATTTTTTTCGTGCTCAATTGATTTTGTGGGATATGTGTTTATATTACGAATAACATTGAAGAAAAATCCGACCAAAAAAAAAAAAAAAAAATTACCGGGTATTTATTTTGTTTTTGTAAAATAAATCTTTCACTTGAATTCGTTGGTAGGCTAATGCTACCAGTTTTCAGCAATCCAGACCATCCAAATCATAAGGTTCCGAAGCCGGTAATTTTCAAATTGTTATGTTCATAAATTTTTTTTTTACGGCCGGATCTATGATGGATTGAAGAAAACTTTTTTTTCTACCCCACGATGATGATGGTGGTAGCCATTTATTTCAAAAATTATAGTGGTGATGATCACAATGTTGATGATGATGGATAGAATAAAGAATGATATTTCAATTGACCGGTGTGTGGGCGTGCGCGCATGTGACCCATCCGATGGATCCAAATTACGATTAGTTTTCATTATTATCTTCGATGGAATAAAAGAATGAATTGTGAAGAAAACATAATGGCAAACAATAATGAAAAAAACCACATCACAAATTTTGTACAAAAAAAGATGAAAAAAATGAAGACATTTGGTGCCCAAATTATAGGTTTTGGGATGATGATTTGATATTTTTATCATCATCGTAGTTTTTAAGCAAAATTATCAATGTCCAATTGTGTGTGTTTGTGTGTTTGAACCATATCTATAGCACACACACACACACATGGACAATGTTGATGATGATGACCATCATCATGGTAAATATATGGAAATTGCAATTTCCACCAAGAAGAAGAAAAAAATAGAATGGAATCCAATTCGATATTAATTTCAATATTTGTATCCACCGTGTGTTTGTGTGTGAACAAAACGAATTTTTTTTCTCTGTTTTGTTCATATCAAATCTGTTTTTTCTTTTGTCAAGATTCGATCTTGTTTTTCCATCATCATCATCATAACAACAGGTTATCGAGTTCAAAATGTAAATCAATTCTAATAAAAAAAATGAAAAAACCGATTCGTTTTGTGTAAGAAGGAAACACATTTGCCTTAGTTCCATATCTGGGTTATTATTTCAATTTCTTTTCTCTTTTTCCTTACATCATTACAATTGCATGTTATGTAACTGTATTTCGCGTGTGTGTGTTTGGTCTATCTCATCGAATTGATTCATTTTATGTGGACAAAGTTTTCTGTTGTTGTTTATGTTGGTGGTGTGAGAATAAGGAAGAAATTGATTTTTTTCTTTTGAATCAATATCAATAATTGATAATTTTCTTTTTTTCGTTTATTGAAAATGCTTTATGTAATGTATCGTCATTTTGAAGTGAAAGAAAATATTTTTATTATTATTATCGACTCGATTTACATTTAAATATCCCTCATCCAATGGTCTGGGCTGGCTATTTTATTCAAACAACAATACAAAATTCGATTCAAAATTGGCTGCCGCATCTTCTTCTTCACTTGATTTCACAATTGTGTTGTTGTTGTTGTTGTCGTTTTTGTTTGATTGAATGAATGAATGAATAAATTTCAAGTGTCCAATCGATTGTGATGATGATGGCGAATGTTTTGTGGCCAAGGGATCCGAAAAGTGGTTCACCACTTTCAAAAAACGAAACAAATAAATAATGATGAAATGAAAGAGTTTTTCCCGTGAATTGAATTGAATTGAATCGAATGATAAACAAAAAATCAACTCAAATTCATTAAAGCATCATCATCATCATCATCATTATTATTATTGACATTAAGATTCTTTGGAATTTGGAATTTCATTTCTCACTATCTGGGACAGATGTGTGATGTGTGTTGATCTTTTCCATTCATTCAAACAATGATATTGATCGATTGAATATGAATGATGACCATACATGCACACACAATTACTTATTACTAATGATTGAATGAGTTGTATGTGGATTGTTGGTCATACAAAATGAACGAAATGAATCAATCATTTTCTTGTTGTTGTCGTTGTTCTCTGTAATAATAATAAAGTCATTCAATTTTGGCTCATATTTATTTATTCAACTTTACACATTTGATACACATACATGCATATATAGTTGGTTTTGTGATTAAATTTTCTCTGATGGTCTAATGTGGCAAAGGCATCTCAAGTGTATCATATGATGATGATGATGAGTGATTTGATGATTGAATATTTACCGAACAACGAGAAAGAGAAAATGAATCAATAGGGCACTTGCACACACACTCACACACACACACACACACACACACACACACACACACATATACATAGTCAGAATTCAATTTTCAATGATTGAAACTTTCATGATCCCCAAGAATTGATGATTGTGAAGAAGTCGTTCCAGAAAAAATGTATGTGTGTATGACCTCTTCAATCATATTGTCGATTTGTGGGAGAGTTTATAATTATTATTTTCTTTTCTCTTTCTCGCCTTTTTAACACTGAAAGTTTATTTTTCTTTTTATCAAATTGAATCGTGTGTGAACCAAGAACATCATACATTGTTACCAAGTTCAGAAACGTTGTCTATGTATGTATCAACGAAAACAAAAAGTTTCAATTTTTTTTTCTTGTGAAAAAAAGTTCAAAATTGTACCCTATGGAATCAAAACTTGAAAATATTCCATATCTATGATTGAGCAAGAGACAAAAAAATAATAATTGGAAGTAATCGATCTTTTTCCTTTCATTTTGATATGTCATTGATAATAATAATAATGATGATGATGGGCGGTTCCCATTCGTTACATGTCATTTTACTTTAATCCACTTGATCATTAATTAATTAACAAGCCATCATGATGATCATGATGATCAAGGCATTAAAAACACGAAACCAACCAAACACCGACATGGAAAAAAGTTTTTTTCGTTTCAAAAATGGAGAAAAAATGTCCCACGAGCAGACAAAAACGTTGGAATTTGAAGCAGAGCGGTTATAAAAAGAAAAATAAAATCATCATCATCAATCTTGCCGTCGTTGTTGTTATCCATCTATTTGGATTCTTTTTCCATTTTCCATTTACACACGTTGTTGCATGTCATTGGATCTATCCACTATGACAACTAGTGAAAAAGTGAATATTTTTCACTATCTAAATATGTGTGTGTTTGTTGTTTCATTCTGTTGTTTTCTGTTTCTATTTCTATTTTCGAGTACAAATAAGCCACTTGAAACTTTGTTTTTGCTTTGCTTACCGGTTTTTTTTTTCGTTCCTCGTCATTTTGAATGAAGGAAAAGAAAAACGGACAAAATTTGAGTTTGAAAAGTTGACTTTTAGAATGAATAATATTGTTGTCGGTATTTTTTTGGTGTGGGCGAGCAGGCGGCGGCGGCGGTAGACGACGAAGATGGACGAGATCTTTATTAACGTAGTAGTGATGTAATGTGTGATAATCCAAAATGTATCCATTCTCGTCTGTCTGATGGATGGACTTGAAATTGTTACCGGACTCTACACTAGATTTGAATCCAAATATCGTGTCGCGCGAGAGTGAAAATGACTGCTGCCAGGGCCATTGATGATATATGAGCAATTAATTTTGTTTTTTTTTTTCTTTGTTGAAATTTCGATAAAGTTTTCTCCTTTTGTTTTTTCGCTCATTCATTTTCATGCGAAAGATATACGGTAGCTGCCATCCATCCACCCACATACAATGATGTTAATGATGATGAAAAGTGATTTATTATTCTCAATCATCATCATCATCATCATCATCGAAGAATCATTATTAATTTGTGTATGTGTGTGTATGAGTAAAAGTAGCGGTTAAAATGTTGAAAAAAAATTCGGTTGAATTAGAATCGAATGGAGAGAGAAATAAAGAAAAAGAGGGGAAACATTAAATTAATGGCCAATAATGGAAGTTTTGTTTCCTTCTCCGTTTGTTTGCTCATTTTTTTTACTTCGTAGAAAACTACTAATATTTGGCCACCACCACCATCATCATCATCATCATCATCATCGTCATCGTTGGCTTTTTTGTCGAGAAAATTTTTATTTTGTTTCAAAATAAAAATGATAAATTATCTTGTTGCACACAATAAAATCGAATAGTTCGAACGAAACCAAGTGGAAAATGAATCTACAAAAATGAAAAAAATTTGAAAAAAAAATTTTTTAATCAATCAATCGAAAATTGAAAAACAAAATTAGAATCATTCTTTTTTTTGGTAACTTGATTGATTGTTACGTTATCGTTGAATGATCCAAACTTTGAGGCCCTTTAAATTCAACGACAACAACAACAAATTAACCACCACCACAAGAGAAGAATCAAACTTGAATTCAAAACACCAGAACCATCTAATCACACCGCATTATCATCATCATCATCATCAACATCGATGTGATGGTTAATTGTATTTGTTAGATTAGCCGTAAAAAATTTATTTATTTACTTTTGGCCAATATGAAAATCAAACAAACAAACAAACAACAACAACAACAACAGAACAAATGATTTAGAAATAAAAAAAAAACATTGTGAAATATTTACATTTTTTTCTGTTTATTTCGCAATTTGGTAATTTCAATGATGATTTTGATGATTATAATTAGTGGATTTTATATAAGCGTGACATGCTAATAATAATTCCCGATCTGATTTCTTTGTGTGTATGTGTGTTTCATAAATATAATCATAGAGATTGGTTGTGCCAAATAGTACACTTGCAGAGAAATTTTTTCCCTCAATTTTTTTTTATTTTTGAAACAATGAAACAGATTTATAAATTATGAGTTTTTTTTGAATTTTATGATTATTGATGATGATGATGATGATTACTATTTATCATTATCAATAATAATAATATTTTTGTTTTGAAAGTGATGATGAATTCATATTATCGACCTGCCGAATGTGAATTTCATGTATAGATTTTTTTTTTATTTGCAAAAATTCAACGATGATGACAAGGTGTGTGACCTTTTTTTTCTCTCTGTCAAGTGAAAATTTATCTAATTTCGGCTTTTTTATTTTGCTGTTGTCGCAGCAGCAGCAGTGCAAAATCATTTACCGTAAATGTTTTTTTTTCTGTCACTAATTACCCAGAGATCCAATGAAATGGAAAAAAACGAAAAAAAAATTCCGATTAATCAAATTGATTAATCGGAATTTATTTCATTTTAATTTGATTATCGATTTTTTTTCTTTCTTTCTTCCTCCCTTGCTGTTCGCATTCATAATAATATTCATTAATTTTTATCATCAATTTTTTTTTGTCATTGATGACCGATGATGATGATGATGATCGAAAATAGAGAGAAAAGTTATTCCGGTTTCACAAAAAAAATTGTCTCCAAGAACTCTTCATGAATTGTTGCCAAATCTTCATCATCATTATTTGCCGCTATTTTTTTCGGCAATAGCCATATTATCATCATCATCAACTGGCAAATGTGTTTTTGCATTTCTGACATTTGTTGTTGTTGTTGTTGTTGTCGTTGTTGTTTCTATGCATTTGAATGATGGTGAGCAATGAAGCTCATCACCATCATCGCCAATAATCATAATAATCATTATCATCATCAATGAAATTCGTGGGTATTTAATCATCATTAAAATAAATGACGCTAAGAATTGGAGAAAGAGCGAAAAAAATAGAATCATTATCTGATAAATCTATGTGGATTCCAATTTCTCTATTTATTTATTTACACCGAATCTCTTAATTCTCACTGAAACTACTAAACTAGTAGCAATAATGAAAATCAAATCAAATGAGTAAAAATATCATTCAAAATGATTAAATGAAATGAATCAAAGAATGAAAAGGAATGAAAATTGAGAAAATAGAAGAAACCGAGTGTGTTTGTGTGTGTGTGTTGAAAATGATCAAGTCCGGAAGACATTTCCGTTTCCTTTTCTTGATTTGTTTCTTCGTTTCTTAGTTTTTTTGTTCGGAAAATTTTTTTCTCACTGCTGATGCTTTTCTTACGATTATCCGATTCTTTCCATTTGGAACAATTTTTTTTTCATTTCGATTCATAATGATGATGATAATATCGATTGATGATGATTCAAAATGAAAAATTTCTCTGTGTATTTTTATTCGGTTTTTCTTTCCTTCATCATCATCTACTGACCACACACATCACACCACAGTTGTTCATATTTTGAAAATTTGAAAATTTTCAATTGCCATGCTACTGAAGCTGAGAATGATTACCAGCCATTCGCAGTATCCTCTTCTTTTATTTGATTCTCAAATGTAAAATGTGAATTGATTTTCCATCATCATCATTTGTTTTGTTTCCGGTTTCCCTGACGTCCATTGTTACTTCCGTCCATATAAATCCTTTTTCTCTTCTCGACTTTTCCAAATACACATGCTAACTTTTTTTTTCTTAATTTTATTCATTCATTCAATTGATTTTATGAATTTCTTTACTCACTATTTCTTCATCCGAAATCCGAAAAAAATTCTCTTAATGGAAATGGTCATTATCATCATCATCATTCATTGATGAACACAAATAAAAAAAAATCGAAACTTGAATATGACGATGATCACCATGGTGTGGCATAACAACAACAACAAAACTTGATGCTTTCAACATGATCTTATGTTTCATTTTTTCTTATTGTTGTTGAATAATGATTCGTCTCCATTCTCTCTACATTCATATTGAATTAATCTGATTCTGATTATTTTGATTATTACAATTCAATTCAATTCTGATGATGATCATTATAATTATTACAATGTATATATGATGATCATTCTAGATATCCATAGAAACCGGGAATTGAATATGAAAAAAAATGTTGATGATGAAAGAAGAACCTTTTTGGATGGAATCCAATATACTCGATTCATATATTGAGAATCCCAAGTCTTTGTTGTACATATGAGGATTGTGGTCGAACTGCTGTCCTAAAGGAAATGGTTCACAATTGTTTATTTGATCATTGTAGACATGGTTTATATTCATTTATCATTCCCGTGTTGAATGACAACAACGACGATCATCATCATCATCATCATCATGATCATCATCGTTCTTGAGTAATAATTATTCAAAAAGCAATTCTGAAATGCTGAGAAAAGTTTACACCAAACCTCACACACATCTCTTGATGATGATGGTGTACCAAAAAAAAACCAGAGAAAATGTAAACCGGCTACAGTATGACTACGATTTTTATTTCATTTTTCAGAAATTCAATTTTGTTCATTCTCTCAACAAACAAACCAGCATCATAGGTGTTAATGACGATGATGCTTGAAATTTTACTGTATTTGATATGGTGCACATTCTTCTTTTTCTTCTTCTTTCACGTTTGTACCAAACAGCAGACGATCCAGAAAAAAAATTTGACAGCAAACGTGTGTGTCGGTGTGTGCATTTTACACATTTTCCGCATTATTTTTTATCGCCCGTATGTCAACCTTTTTTTTCAATCATTCTCCCCATCTACTTCTACCGGTTTCATTTCATTTCACTTTGATTAATTGAACACACACAAGGCGTCTTCTTAAAACATAGAAAACTTTGATAGCCGGTTTCGATTTCTGAACTGTTCATTATTCACTATCACCATATCTTGACATCAACAACAACACCAAACATCACATTCAGCAATCGTGTGGTGTTGTAGTAATACCCGGCACACACATACATGGAAAATCATCATCATCATCAGTGAATGTTGTGGAACGTGTTGTTTGATCGTGTCCCATGATGTTGTCAGTCATTTCATTTCATTATTTGCTTTTTCCCCTTTCCAGAAAAAATTTCAATCCATTTAGCAATGAATTCTTCCTTGGTTTGGAAGTTTAAATGTAGAAAATTTTCGCAATTGAAAAATTTATTTACGCCCTTATTTATTGACGTTATCAAACACACACACACGTTTACTAACAACAACTGAAACTGTTCACACATGTACATGATGATGATGGTTGAATGATCTTCGGCATCCTGTAAAATCACGCCCAACGGTTTTTTTCTCTTCTTGATTTTATTCCAGATTCGTCGTTGCGTTGTCTTGTGCTTGTGTTTGCTGATCCATTTATTCCAGACGATCTTGATTTTACTTTTGATTTTGTTGACGAAAAAATCTCAACATAACGCATACATACACACACACACACACATAATATCGATACCGAAAAAAGCGAATGAATGAAAATAGTGATCCAAAAAGCGAAAACGCTAATGGACCATTACACATTTAAGAGAAAGAAAAAGAAAAATTGAGGCAACGAAACCAGAAAATAATGAAAACGATGGATCCATCCATCCATCCAACCATCGATTTGAGAATAAAAATAAATTGATGTTTGTGAGCTTGGAAAATTAAATCTAAATCTAATCGCGGTATAGATAGATATTACCGGTTGGTTATCCATGGTCAAGCCGGTCTGGTGGAAAGAAAAAAAATATTCGCAAGAGAGAGAGAGAGAGAGACCCTTGACTTGAGAAAGACTAATGATGTTGTCGATGAAAATCGTTAGCCCCAATATACCCGATATATATCCGGTTTTTTCATATTTTTTTCATTTAGCTCGATTCGTTCCACCAAATTCTTGTTGTTTTTCTTGTTCCCTGAAAATTTCATTTTCGGTCATTTCCAAAAAAAATAATAATAATCGAAACGATTCCTTGATTGTCATCATCATCGTTTTTGGGTCTTAATGATCGTTCGATGATCAAGGGGAAAAATATTAGGCAGGATTTTCTTTCTTTTTTTTCGTTGACAAATTTTTTTTCATTTTTTCTTTTTATTATATTTCCTGGGAATTTTTTTTCCTTTGATTCTTTGAATCATCATTATTATAAATCGCCATCATCATGGCCATTCCTGTGGTGTTTCTTTTTTGCTGGTTGTTTGTGGAACCCAGGAACGAAAAAAAATCAATATAATTGATGATGATCATCACCATCATTTGGAAAAAATTCCCTAAAATTAAACGAAAGAGAAAGAGATTGAATGAATGAAACTTTTATGTCATTTCAATTCAATGTATTTTTTTTTTTTTTTTGGTTTCCAAAGAAATATTCTTGACAAACAAACAAAAAACGGAAAATTTCATTAATGAAAAATGTTGATAAATTAACCGTCATGCAGAAAAATGTCATGGATTATCGTTTCGTTTTTTCATTCATTCATAATTTGCTAACTCAAGTCACTAATTTAAGCTTGGAATGTGTGTGTGTGTGAGTGTTTGGTGAGGATTATGGATCAAAATATGTATTATGTTTGAGGTTTGAACTGTCAAATTCTAATTGGAATCAAGTATTCGAACCAAATAATTAACTGGAATAACTAAAACTAGTCTTTTTTCTTGGTTATCTCGTAATCATGGCTACTACTTTATAGATTATCATTATTATTATTTTTAGTTTGATCAATAAATTCAAAACATTCTTTGAAAAGATTCCAATGCCAAAACACACACCACACTGGGTTTAAAAATAGAGAAACTATGTTTGGACAGGAAAATCAAAATTTTAATGATAAATTGATTTGTGATTTGTGATTGATGAAAAATGAACGCTTTGAATTTCAAATGTTAAACGATAAAATAATAAGCATCATTTATTCATTCATTCCTCGAAAATGGTCTTATGATGATGATGGCATTTTTTTTTGTTTCGATTCGCAGAATTGGAAAATTCTGGAACAAGAACAACAATGAAACAAACAAAAAAACATTTTTTTCCGAGAAAAAAAAGAAAAAAACGTGCTAAATTGCATGAACGTGATTGGCCCGGCATTGTTTGTTTTTTGTTTCTGTTGTTGTTGATTCGTGTTCCGGTCTTTTTTCTGTACATTCATTTCATTTTTAAAATAATTTAAAACTTTTTTTTTGTCATTTCAAGCTTATTCTCGTTCTCTTTCTGCGTGTATTGTGAATCCTGATTCCAGAATCTGGTATTTCGTTTCAAATGGATGAATCAATGAATGAAAAAACGGAACAGAGATTGTACTGTTCCACAATCTCAACAAACAAACAAGCTAGATTGATGACAAAAAACGCTAAATAACGTCATCATATTTCTTTTTTCTATTGTGAAAGAAAAAAATTTCCTTTCTTTCAACTTTTTTTTTGCTACAAAATTCAATGAATTACCGTGCGGTCGGTGGATGAATTTCATTTTTCAATTTTCAATGATGATGATGATTATCATTCGTTGGATGTTGTTGTTGTTATAGTTGTTTCGGAGGACCCCCAAAATGCAACGGTACCAGCAACAATTTCCTATCCCTAGATCATTATCAATGGTTTGTTTCGAATTTTTTTTTTTAATTCATTCTTTCTAAACTGATTGATGTGAATGATTCAATTTTCATTGGAGAAAAAACCGAAGTCAAAATCATCTCGAATTCATTTCATTTTGATTCGATTTCATTCATTCATTCATTCATCCATTCGATTCATTCATTGCAATTCAATTCAATTTCAATTCATTTTCATTCCAAACGATACCATATACCGATTCATTGGTGAACGATGATGATGATGATGATGTTGAAGAAGAATAACTCGAAAAAACAGGAATTCAATTCAATGTGAATGTGGATAGTGCTGAAAAAAAGTGAAACTGAATTGAATTGAATTGAATCGAAATTGAAATTCAATGAAATCAAATGAATGAATGAAAAAAAAGAAAGAAAAAAAAATGTGAACTGAAACGAAATGAATCGGAATGAATGAATGAATGGATGGCTGGATGGCAGTGAGAGAAAAAGAAAGAAAAGGCTATGAATAGTGTCTTTGAATAATAATTATAAATCAAACATTGAATTCTTGTACTGGTATGGTGGTGAAGGGGAAAAGGCAAAAAATAAAAACGACAAACTAAAACCCAACCTCCTTGTGTTTTTTTTTTGAAAGAATTTCATCCGAAGAAAAATTCTTGTCATTAATGATAAAGATATTTTTTTTGAACTTTTTCTGCAACATTTTTTTTCGGTTGAAATTGTATCATTTTTGAATGGATTGTACCAGAAGAAGAAAACGTGAACCCTAAACACACACTACACTAAATAGACGACGACAGCGGAAATTTCATTCAGTTAATTTAACTTTGATTGGTATGTGTGTGCGGTAGTTGCTTCGACAAACAAAAAAAAAGCAAGAAAAAACGTCAAAGGGATTTTTTTTCTTCTGTTTTTTCTGTTGTTGTTTGACCTGGAATTTTTTATCAATTCAATTTGGATCATCGTTCACACACACACACCACAGGATTTCCATCCAGGAACGAAATAAAAAAAATAAAAATCACTGAAAACTATCCAATTGAAAGAATCAATCAATAGTAATACAAAAAAAAGCATACAAGATCAGAAAATGAATAATCAATCAGAAAAAAAAGAAGAAAAAAACAATATAAAAACACTGTATGGTGTCTATAGATTATCAGTACAAACGAAAAAATTCATTTGATAAATTTATTAATGAAAAACCAACAAAAAGTGAATAAATAAATAAACAAACTAACTAGCGAATCACAAGAATTTTTCCATTATAATCGTTTTTTGGAAGAAACTTATCCCAAAAAAAAGAAATCGTGATTTTTAGGTTTGACGATGAAATTTTGTTTTTTTTTCACTAAATAAAATGAAGCTTAATAAGCAATTCTATTCACACACACACACAGTTATGAATGGAATGGACTTGTGTCCACAATCACAATTTTTTGTTGAAAAATTTTTTTTTCTTGATGCAAAAGTCAAATCAAACAAGAGACAGCGAAACAAATTTTTCTAATGAGGAGAATTTTTTTCTTCAAATTTTCAATGATTCTTTTCCAATTTTTCTCTTCTCTATGCTTCATTATCTCTCAGTGGCCATTCTTTCCATCTTTGTTGTTGATTTCGTTTTTTCAACAAACTTTTTTTTTCTTTGCTCATTATCAATTTTTCTTTTTCTTTTTCTTCGTGTTTTCGTTGATTATTGTTTGGTCGCACACTCTGATTACGCTTCTTTCTTTTTTCTTTTGGGTTCAATTTTTTTTTAGTTTGAAATCATTATTTTTTGTTGGTTCTATTTTGATCATTGTTCCTGGCTAGTTTTTTTCTCCCTAATGATAATAACTGAAGAGTTTTATTGATATATAAAAAATAACTCCAACTGAACAAATGAAATACAATCAGTTTAAATACAAAGAAAATGAAAAAATAAACAAACAAGAAAATAATAATAAAATAACCATGACACTACGTGTCATACGTAGTCAGTGTCATAGTAAAGTTTACACTACATTCTCCCCTGTTTATTATGACACATTAAAAAATTGCTGAGACACGATTTCAAAAATGCGTTTTGATGACAATGACTTTGTTAAAATATCGGCGAGCTGACATGTGGTTTCAACATATTCAATAGCAGGAGCATCACTACTGTTAAAAATTTCAATTAGTTTTTTGATTTCGATGTCGAATGATCGTGACCTCTTCATTGATCCACCACTGAAAATACAAATTGTTGATTGATTATCACACTTTATTCTAATTCTGATGTGATAGCCGATGAAATCAAATATTTCTTTGATTGGCAAAATTGATCGATAACCATCTAATAAAGCTTTCGATTCAGCTTCACAGCTAGATGTTGCAATCTTCTGTTGTTTTGTACTACGCCAGAAAAGCGTAGACTGACCACTTTTAACCACAATACCAGTAGTCGAATGACGTGAAGATCCTTGGCCAAAACTTGAATCAGTGAACAAATCAAGATCAGTATCCAATGGACCCAGTACCAGTTTATAGTTAATCGTTCTCGATAAATAACGGAGCACACATTTACACGCTCTGAATAACGATGCAGTTGGTTTAGACATGAATCGAGACAACCAGTTAACTGCAAAGCAGATATCAGGTCGAGTTCGATTAGCCACATATAAAAGTGATCCAATCAATTTTTGAACTGGTAAGCTGTTATCGATTTCTTCGCCATCAATAATTTCATATAAAGTTGTCATGGGACTTAAACAACCCTTGCAATCTGACATGTTGAATTCATCAAGAATTTTCTTAATGTAAGCAGATTGTGACAATTCAAAATGATCCGGAAATTCCGTAATTGATATACCAAGATAATCGCCAACATTCCCAAGATCAGTAATTTCGAATCTACGATCCAATTCATTAATCAAGTTATCAATTTCTGACTCATTTGGTCCAGTAACAATAATATCATCAACGTACAAAAGAAGAACAATATTATCACGTTTAAATAAACATCGTTCAGATATGCATTTCGTGAAACCAATTTCAATAAGATGATCAGAAATAGTCCGGTACCATTCCAGTGGACTTTGTTTCAATCCGTACAACGCTTTTTCCAATTTCAGTAAACCACCACCCTCAAAACCAGGCGGCGGATGGACATAAACCGGTTCATTCAGACTAGCATTCAGAAAGGCAGTCCGTATATCCAGCTGACGAACCTTGAAATTGTAAGTTTTAGCCCAACTTAGAACAATATTGGTCAGACTACGATCTGGAGTCGGTGATGCAGTATCCAGATAATCCACACCATAACGTTGACGATAACCGCAAGCAACCAATCGAGCTTTGTAAGCACCCGATCTCTTGCGAGTGAAAATCCACTTGGTTGGGATTGTTTTCTTTGAATGATCAACTGGAACTTTGGAGAATACACGATATTTTTGCAGTTGATTGATCTCGGTACGAATTGCATTACGCCATTCATTAGCATCTGGCATTTTCAAAGCCTCAGCATAGGAAAGCGGAACAACATAAGAATTGGTGCATTTGTAACCAAAACGAAGAGGAGGAACTCCCCTGTTTTCCCGTGACGATTGACGTGGATGTTGCTGAATATCATGATGATTGTTGGACGATTCTTCAGATTGGAAACTGGACAAATCTTCTTCATCAGGTTCATAATCACTGTCAAATTGATTGTTGTCAACATTTGATGATGTTGATGATATATCACTAATCAATGTTTGTTCATTCACAGGAGACACAAAATTATCAATGTTTGTTTGTTGATCACTATTATTTAATTCACTATTCACAGGATTAGGTCTAGCATAAGCTGTTGAAATGTTCAGATCAGATGATGAAGATTGGACGGATGATGGTTGGAGCGATGAAGATGAAACACAAGAAGAATCACAAAAATACATTTCACTCTCAACAAACTTAACATCATTAGTTTCGATGATATCATTATTGGAAGGATCAAGCAACTTATATATGGCTGGTGAGTTGGTATAACCAAGAAACATGAGACGTTTGGATGTAGGATCTAATTTTGATTGACGTTTGATTCTGGGCTGATGATGATATGCGACGCAACCAAAATTACGTAGATGACCATACGATGGTTTTCTATTGAAGAATTTCTCGAACGGTGAAATATCATCATCACGTATCCAAATATTAACCAGATAAATGGCTGTTGTCATCGTCTCAACCCAATAATGATGAGGAAGATTGGCTGAGTTAAGCAAAGTTCGAACAGTACTAAACACTGTACGATTCATCCGTTCGACAATACCGTTCTGTTCTGGAGCATAACCCACGGTTGTTTGATGTTCAATACCATTATCAGAACAGAATTGATCGAGACAATTGTTCACGAATTCCCGACCACAATCAGTACGTATTTGACGCACCTGACATTTATACCGAGCCTGACGACGTGTGATGAAATCAATAATGGCTTCGGCAGCATCAGATTTGGCTTTCAATGGAATACCAAAACAAAATCGGGAATGATGATCGACAATCAGCATTCCATATTTATAACCAGTGATCGATGATGTTGGACTCTCCCACAGATCAATATGTAGGAGCTCAAATAGGCCAACGTGTTTGTATACCATAGGTAATTTATGTGATGATGCAACTGATTTATTTGAGCAACAGTGATCACAATTATCATGCTTGTTGTTCACATCTGGATTTATCTTGTGAACACGATCCATGATGACTTTACCCGGATGACCAAGGCGATTATGCCAAAGGTTGAAAATACTGTGGGTAGGTTGATTAATGACGGCCCAAAGACCTGTTGAATCACGAATAGCATTGACAACCAAATCACCCTTGCGGATGGTTACAGATGGAGTAGACGAATCACCGTCAAAATTAATCGAATAGCCATCATCAAATAATTGTTGAACAGACAGCAGATTGGAATTGAATTTACCATAAGCTACGTTATTCAAACGTATCTTATGTCCACGATTTAGATTGATGACAGAATTTCCAATTTCGTTTGTTACAATCGGATTGCCACCAGCAGCTTCAAATTCCAACATTTTAGGCACCGCGTCGATAAGGACAGATTTATCATTAGTGACATGCGATGTGCAACCAGAATCGAGAATCCAAATATTACGATTTGTTGATCGTGATGAACACTTTAAAATCACTGATCTTGCTTGTCGACTCACATTGGTGGCGCTACTGTTGCTATTGTTGTTGTTATTGTTGCTGCTGTTGTTGCTGTTGTTGCTGTTGTTGCTGTTGTTATGATTGTTGTGATTGTTGTTGTGTCTACTGGTCGAAGCCACTGTTGATCTTGTTCTATGACCTTCATCCCAGTATTTCTGATGACAATCATTGATATTGTGACCATTACGATTACAATATGAGCATTTTGAATTTGATGATTGATTCGATGATGATTTCTTTGGTCGTTTCTTACGAAGAACTCTGGCTGATTGTTTTGATGAATCGGTATCATTTCGCTTCGATGTCGATGCCGCTTTATTCTTCTCATCCTCCTCCATCAACGCATTGATGATATCTTTCATGGTGATTTTATCACGTGATGTTAGACGATCAGCCAATTTGTCGAAGGTGGGTCGAGGCAATAGCGATATGGTAATCACACACCGGGTAATCTCATTAAGAGAAACCCACTCAGAATCAAGATCTTCAAACCTGGCAGTTAATGTATCAATCCACTGACGAAGAGTACCACCGTTATACGTTGTTTTCAACAACGCGGTGAACTTTCGAACAGAGGTAGAGAACGTGTCTTTCTCGAACCGTATCATGTATGACCATATGGCAAAAACGGTCTTACAATGCTGTATTAGTTCGATTGTATTATGAGTAAAAGTGAGAATCATCAATCCATAGAATCGACAATATTCACCATACTCAGGATCTGCCGGTTGAATTTCATGATCGAGAAAGTGAGCTTTTCCACACGCTTTAAAAGCCGATCTCACCGTATTGATCCAAGCTTTCACGTTTTCTCCGTTATACTTGGACACCTGTCCAAAGACAAACGTTTCCGTTGTTTTCGAATCTGTTTCGGTGGACGTGCGGCTTGATGCCAATGTTGCGATGACCTGAGACAACCGGTCCAATACCATTGCTAAATCAGCATCCTTCGTTTTGTTGTTAGACATTGTTGAAGATGAAAAAACAATGATGATAGAAAAACGAGGGAAAAAATAAATCAATAAACAAGAGACGTGTTGATGTTAAATCGTAACCACGCTCTGCTACCAATTGAAGAGTTTTATTGATATATAAAAAATAACTCCAACTGAACAAATGAAATACAATCAGTTTAAATACAAAGAAAATGAAAAAATAAACAAACAAGAAAATAATAATAAAATAACCATGACACTACGTGTCATACGTAGTCAGTGTCATAGTAAAGTTTACACTACAATAACGATCATCATCATCATTGGAATTGACCAAGAAAATAAAGAATTGAACAAGAAAAAGTTTTCTTTTCTTTTGATTTTGCTTTCTATCTCTCTATTTTTTTCATAATTAATGCAATTAAAGAATAAAAATCTTTGCTTGTAGGTATGATGAAACGATGAATAAAAGTTTCATTTTCAATTTAAAATTTTTTTGTAAAAATCCAAATTGATGATGATGATAATTTATCCACTTTTTAGAATGATGCTACACACGCCCACACGAACTATTTTTTCAAGTTTTTTATTTTTTTCCAGCAAAAAAGTTTTCAATCTACTTTGTAATAAAAAAAGATATAAATCCACTATAGTTTGATTTTGAGAAAAAAAAAGTTTTAAGGAAGAAAAATCCCAGATTCTTATGATGATGTGTAAATGATGATGATGAAAAGTTTGATAACTCGTGTGTGTCTGTGTGTGTAAAATGAGGAATTTATTGTTGGAGGATAATCCTTGAATCGGAATTTGTTGCACTCAAAAGAAAGAATATTCAAGTCGGAATTTTCTACTATTGAAAAGTTTTTTACCATTTTCTTAAATCAGACCAAGAAAAACTATACTTGATTTGACCTGGCCTGTGTGTCTACCTTTTGAAATTTATAAATCAATTTATTTCATATGTGTTGTCGTCCATTTTCTTTTTTTTCAATTTTTATTTCCGAAAATCTGGCTTCATTTTTTTCATTTTTAATCAATTTTTAAAAAAAACAACCATCTAATCAACAGACAAAGTTTCCTTATTCTTTTTTTTTGATTTATAACACACACAAAAAAATAACAGAATGTTCGAATAAAAATATGATGTTCGGTTGTGTAAAATGGTTCCATTTCCATCATCATCTGTATCATTCATTGAATGAATGAATGAATCAAATAAATTGCCCGAATGAATAATGTTGATGTTTTTTTTTGCTTCTGCTGCTGGTAATTTGTCCGTTCTTCAATTTTCATCCGTAATGATGATGATGATTGTCATTTGAAAATGATGTAAATTCTTCTTTTTTTTTGGTAATAGAATAAAAAAAAACCAAACCAAAATCCATTTTCTTGAATTTCGTTTCATTTCAAACTATTCGCTATTCAATTTGAACGATGAAATAAAATGAATAAATTTCTTCTTAATTTGATTCATTCATTTTGAATCTGAACAAATGTCATCATCATCATCATTTTTTTGGATCGATTCATGCCGGGCATTTTTCTCCTTGGTAATTTAGATGGAAATATTTTTTTCGGTTATTTGTATCTCGGCGAAATACTTGAAACAATGATACTTTAAATCATTTTTTTCCGGCAAAACACAAAGCAAAAACAAATTACCCCGTACAATTGATAAAAACTCGAGGGTTGTGGTGTTGTATGAATTCAATTCGATTGATGTTTTTTTTTTCGCCGACAAATCGAACATTTCACCATCTAAGCTGATGACAAGAACGGAAAAAAACATTGAACAAAAAAGAGGTTCATTAGTCTTTGAGAGGAAAAAAATACATTTCAAATCTGGTTGTTCAGGATTCTTCTATTTTTTTTTGTTTCATTGTTTTCGTGGTTTTCTTCTTTCTGTTTTGGCTGGGTGGTGGGTGATCAAATAGTCAATCAATCGATCCGATTTTATTCGGCCAAATAAAACCACGAAATAAAAACAATCATTAGACGTCGATGACAACATCGACGACGACATCAGCAATGCAAATCAAAATGTGTTTGCACACACATGTGTGCATGGGTACACCCAACAAACACATTCGATTTCATTGATTTTTTTCTGTCTACAATCCCCATTCACTCATTTCGCTCATTTGATTTGTGTAACAAATTACGTTTGTTGTACAAATACACACTCTATTTTGTATCCGGAAAAAATTTGCCGGCTATAAATTGAATTTTCCTTTTGTTTTTTGTTTTTTGTTGTTGTAGTTGTTGTTGGCGGATATTTCAAATTACTGCAATCTTTTTCCTTTTCCGATTCTTGCGAAACTAATTTGTTTTTTTTTGTTTTTCAAGATTTCATTCACATTCCGTAACTTGATTATTGGCTGGTCCATCCACACACACACACAAAACTCATTATTTAATTCAATGAAAAAAAAAAAATTTTCTTATGAAAAAATCTTTGAAACATTAACTTTGTAATTCTCTCGTATGGAAATTCTTTATTATTCTCGGATTCTTTACACATTTTTAAAATTCTATACAGGTCTCTTGGTTGTTGTCGTTTTGGAAAATGGTCATAATATCCAGAAAGAGAGAGAGAGAGAGAGACCACAAAATTAACTCCACACACACAGGATATATATCAAGTCGTTTATATTCGTTTTTTCAAATGAAAAAAAAAAACATTGGCTATTTTAACACACACACACACACATAGATTAATCTGGATTAAAATGGCAAGAAAATACTTTTTATTAAGCATGTGTGTGTGAATGTGTTTTAAGCATCAATTTCTTGATTATGATGATGATGATGATATACCACTCGAATCTGAAGAAGTTCATTTTTCTTCATTCACGACAACAACAATACGTGCTTAATTGACAAAAAAAATTTCCTGATCTTTCATAGTTGTTGTCTATTATATTGTTTTTTTTTTTTTTTTTGGTTGGTTTTGACTCAAATTTAGTTCCACCACTCACTCACAATAATGGTGATAATAATACCTCACTAATGTGACAAACGTGTTTCGATTCTCCTCGCAGTCATCAAAGTCGATCCATTGTCGTCAATACAAATGAAGCCAGAAAAAGCTTCAAACGTTCAATTTTTTTCTTCCCAGCATGTGTAATATTCTACTTTTTTTGAAGAATATGGTCAATTCTTTTTTTACTTTATTCAATTTATCTATCTTAAAGCGTGCAACAAACAAAGATAAATATACATCTCAAATGTTTGTATGTGGAAAATTAATTTTAATCCCAAGAAAACATAGCTTCTTCTTCAGAAGAAGAAGAAGATGTTTGTTTGTTTTATTCGAAATGAAAAATTGACATCTATCCATCTTCAAATACTTCAACACACTGTGTATGAGAAAATGAAATCAAGCTATTTAATTAAGTTGTTCCAACACAACAGCAGCAATTTACATCTTATGGTTGATTACATTGTATTTTTTGCAATTTGAAATTTCTGCGCACGAATTTAGTGTACATGTCATTATTTCTTTCGCTCTTTGAAACGGAACAAAAAATGGATCACACTATTGACTGTAGTTAAATGAATGAATGGTGGATAGATTTTTCATGATTTTCACAAATTGGTTAAGATTAAAAAGTGGAATGTCATGAATTCGAATTGATTGCTGTCTGTATATGTGTGTGTGTGTGATACATCGATTTATTCAGAGATCCCCCCAATGATCTGATTTAAAGGAATCATTTTCTTTCAGGATTGATCCTTGGAAATTCTGGCTGTCTGTCTGTCTTTGTGTCTTAGAAAGAAGCATATTTGAATCCGTGCCTGGATCAAGATTCATTGGATTCACAAACCGATTGTTGTTTCAAATGAGTGATTCACAAACAAACTTTTGAAACACTCATGAGAGAAGAGAAAAGCAGAAAAAAAATTGTGAAAATTTCGCAACGAATTCAATCTACTTAATAGCCTTGTGAATGAGAATCAAAGTCGATTCGTTTTTTTTTCAAGATTAATTTGACTTTTTTGCCATCATCAAAGTCGATCCAAGTGTTTGAACAATGAACTTATATTTCTCTGGATGAATATATAATTAACATCAAATGTGTGTTTTGCTTTTTGGAAAATTTATTCGTTAAAAGACAGAAAAAAATTGCTCACAACTTACTTTTCCATTTTGAGATAACTCTTTACATTATAATCATCATCGATTCTAAATTCATAATCACGTTTCCATCCTTAACAACAACATACTGGATACTTTTCCTTTTGTTTTTTTTGTGGAGCGTTTGTTTGTTCAATTTCTTTCTCACGAAAATAATCAGAATCCGAGAATATTCGTGAAATCAAATTTATTTGATACATTCATTTTTCTGGCATTGACGATTGATGATGATCAATTGTCAAAAATGGTCATGTTTTAAATTGTTCGACAACAAATTGAACTGACATTTGTACTGCAGTGTGTTCGTATGAAATCAAAAAGATTTTTGTTTCTATTTTGATTTAATTTCTATTTTGAAAAAAATTTTCCAGCTTCATTTCAATCATTTTCAGAATTTTTGGTTATTCAAATTTTCTACTTTTTTAGATTCGTTATTCGTGGTGTGGTGTGGTGTGATGGCTGGTGGTGGCTGTCAAAAAATTGAATTTTTTTTCGATACTAAATCGATATGTTTGTGTGTGTGCCGTATGCAAGTGATCCATGTGTGTGTGTGTGATTGAAGAGGGGAAATGATTTTTTAGTTTTTTTTTCTCTCACAGATTTCAAATTCAATTCAAATTCAAAACAACAACAACAACATTTTGAAAAAATATGAAAATCTGTGTTAGCGGCTGGTTTGTTGTTGTTCGTTTTTTGATGCTGCGGTTTCAAGTCGATTTTTTTCTCGCTCTCTCTCTCTCTCTCTCTCACTACTTATATTTTACATGAATTTTTCGTCGTTTCGTTTTGATTTTTTTTTCTGGTTTTTTGGCGCCGATTGCCATTGACAGGCGAATCAAGTGTGGATGAAATGTAGGCAACCAGAAAAAATGTATCATCATGCCAGCCAACCAGCGGTTAACTTTTGGTTTTTCTTTTTGGCTTCAATTTTTTTTTCTGAAGCGGATGTCAAGATCAATCTTGTCAAGATGGTCGATGATGATTTGAATCGTGTGTGTGTGTGTGTGTATGTGTGAGTGATTTTTTCTGGTTCAATATTCTGATGATTCTTTCTTTTCGTTTTTTGTGTGGTTTGTTGCATTGAAAATCAAATGATGTGAAATCATTTTTTCTTTTTTCGATTGTCTGAAAATGTTTGAAAATTTTTTCAAGTTTATGAATCGAATGAATCAAAGAAATTTCCCGGAAATTATTTCCAATTGTTTCAATGTTGCCGGATTTTCATTTTTTTTTTCTTTCTTTCTTCGTTGTGTTAATTAACTAGCAATCGTTCCATAAATGTATTTTTTTCACAATTTTTTCTTTCTTGATATAAATAAAAATTGAATGGAATGTGTGTGAATTGTATGGATGTTTCAGTGACATGAATGACATCGAAACAAAAACAAAAAAAAAAAAGAAAAAAAATTCCTTGATGGTCACCCCCACCACACACACACGCATACATTATGATGATGATGTTGATTAATTTTGCGAACAATTGACAATGCCTAAATTGTTACTACAATCCTGTTGTTGTTTAGTGAATCTCATTCATTCATTCATTCATACGGCTTCTTGTGTTTATTATTCATATTTTTACCATTCATTTATTCACTCATTTTTTTCTTTTTCTTTACTTAATTAATTATTTGACAGCTTCAAGTGATGTTGATGATGATAATGTTGATGGTGATGATGATGAGAATCCATTGAAAACTACCATCACCAGCACACACCGTCATTGCCATCAGTTGCCATCAATTTTTTTTTACCAATTCAGATTTTTTTTTCAACTCTTTCTCTTTCTCTCTTTCTCTCTCTCAGTCATACACACAATTCATTGAATATCATTATCAACGACTTGTCAAATTGAAATGAATGGTAAAAAAATTGAATTTATAAATTTGAGATATGAAAATAAAAACGAAATTTCCTATCTCCGTGACATCCCGATTCTCGATTATATTCTATTCAATTTTTTTTTGCTGTACCGGTCATTTTTTTTTCTCTCGTTGACAACTATGGGCGAAAATTGGCTGATAATTTATCGGGAATGAGTGTGTGAAAAATGAAAATGAATATATCATCAATCATCATTGTATTTCTCGATGAATAGAAATTTCAATGGATTTTCACATTTTTTTTTTTTTTTTTTTTTGATGAATTACAATCTATCTTTCCATTGAATTTCTGAAATGAAATGATAAATGAATATAAAATTAGAGAAAAAAATTAAACACACATATCATCATGGATCGATATTCATCATCACATCACATGACATATCTTGTCACCTTTTTTTCATGTCATCACCAATAACATTCATCCACCAGAGAAAAAAAACTGATGACATTGAATTGTTATTTAAAAAGCGGTGAGTGAAAAAAAATCGATTTCAATTCCACACAAAAAAAACAGTGAGAAAAAAATTGGCAATCGATTATCCACTAGCATTGAAATAACACAAAAAAAACCTGAATGCTTTGATAAGAAAACAACATTTTCAACAATAACAACAACAACAAATTTACAATTTGAAAATATTCTTTTGTTATATTCATCATCCAATGACGACAACAACAAGGGTTGTCATCATCGTCATCATCATCATGTTTGTTTGTTTGAAATTCTGTAATGATAAAAAACAAGAATTTTTATTATTATTATCATTCTATTGTGTTACTTGTGAATATTTGTTGTATTTGTTGTCATCATTGTGTTGAACAAATAAACACTTTCCGCACAGCTAAACAGACAGGCGAAAGAGTTTTTTCCATTCGGTCGTTGTTGTGGTTGTTTGTTTGTTTGTGTGTGATGAAAATTCAAATTATAACATTTACAAACACTCGGTGAAAAAGAGAATAGTTTACGCCCCGTTTTTTTTCATTCAGCAACGAAAAAAAAAATCGTTGATAACAGCGAAATGAGAATAAAATTGTGGTTTTGGATGATGGTTTTTTGTTGTTGCTCCAACATGACCATTGTGTCATTGAATCGAATTTTTTTTTTTCATTTCGAACCAAAATCGATTGTGTCTCGTGTGTGTGTGTGTTTGTTCCAAATGTTTGTTTGTTTGTACCAAGTTGTTGTTGTCGTCAATTGTCATCGGCGTGTTTGAACAAACATTGTCGAGTAAGGGGTGCGAAAAAATTGTTGGCGTGAAAAAAAGATGTTTTCACCGTTTTATTTGGTTTCGTTTTTTGTTTGTTTGTTTGTACGAATAAAATCCCGGAATTCAACCCGGGGAAAAAATTATCGAATATTTGTGTTATGAAAAAAAGTTTTTTTTTATTGTAAATAAATGAAATATTTCTGAAATAAATAGCTCAAAGAAAAAAGGGAATTTTTCAGAAAAATTTTCATCAATTTTTCTTCTGACCAAAAAGTTCCGGATTACAAACATTCAATCCGCTTGTTTCACGCCTCATTGTTGGTTACCAACCTTTTTTCGATTCAAATGTTCCATTTCCTTTTTTGTTGTCTTGTTAGCTTTGCAGTTTTCAATCTATTCGATATACCCATTGATTGACACGTTACAACAGTGGTATATTTTTCAAGACAAAAAAAATTGAAAAAAACTGTTGCAATTGTAAATATCGTAAACGCCTTTTTGTCCTTGCGATAAAATGACAAATTTTAACTTGGAAACTTCAAGTATTGTCACCTTTAAAGTTCCACCTTTTTGAAATCATTGTTTTTTCTCTAGTCATCCTTTTTTTTTATTCATCTATAGTTTTCATTTCAAATCTTTGAATCAGAATTTTTATTTGGAAAAATAAACGTCTCTTCATCAGAAGACATCGAATGAAAATGGCTGGTTGGTTAGTTTTGTTTTTGTTCCACTCGTTGATATGTTTGATTTGGTTGGCTGAATTTGATGTTGGTCGTATTTATTAAATAACAAAAACAAAAACAAAAATTCTTCAGCAAGTCAGTTTTTTTTGTCAACAATAAAAATCAAGATGATTGTGGCAGATAGATTATTGAAAAATTATGATTGTCTTGATGATGGTGGTGGGAATGTTCCTGTAAAAGGAGGAGTCAGATTATTATATTGGCTTTGAAACAATGTAACAGCAACAATTGTCAACACAAATGATTCATAAGTGCAGAGACATTGAGATAAATTGGCACTGTAAATCATTTTAGGATGAATAAACAATCAAACAATCACCTTGTGTTTGAACGAACTAGAAAAACGTTTATGAAAAAATCGTCATCTATCTACAAATCTAAAATTAGAATTAATTATTGTATATTCATATTTCTCTCCGATAATGATCATTGAATCATTGAATGGAAAACAATGGGAAATATTTCCGAAAAAATTTTGCCATGAAACTTTATCAATGATCAACAATGTAATATTTGAAATGAGAGATGGAAACTTTCCATAAAAAATGACAATTTTTTTTATATCGTCATTATTGTTATTATTCAACATCAAAAAAACATCCATAAATAACAACTTTTCATAGTAACATTGTACAAATAAACAATAGAATTGTAGTGAAAAAAAAAACATAAATAAACAACATGTGAACAACGAATATAAATATATTGGAACGTGAATGTATGAACGTGGCATTTTCAAATCTCACGTACACATACACATGCACCATACAGCAAAGGCCACCATCATTGATAAATTGTACCATTCTATGATGATAATTTTTATATTTTTGTGGCCATAGATTTTTATTATTATTGCGACGATCTAACCTATAAATTATATTTTAACAGCGTTCTGCTCGAAAAAAAATGAAATGAAATAAAGAGAAATGTAAAAAACCTTTTGAAGAAATATGAACAAAAAAGCAGAGAAAACTTTATATTTTTTTTTTGATACAATTTTTATTATCATTATCATGATTATTATGATGTCACATTGTCATCAAATGTTATGATC
This sequence comes from Dermatophagoides farinae, assembly GCF_024713945.1. Classification (NCBI taxonomy): domain Eukaryota; kingdom Metazoa; phylum Arthropoda; class Arachnida; order Sarcoptiformes; family Pyroglyphidae; genus Dermatophagoides; species Dermatophagoides farinae. Next base: position 5,022,038 of record NC_134682.1, read on the forward strand.
ACGTAGTTTCAGAATTTTTTTTCGTTTTTTTTTCACTGTTCCAAAAATCAAGCTCGTTCATCAGTTGTTGTTGTTTTGGCAAAATTTATAGACCCATAAATTAACCCTAGAATATGAGTATGATTGTGTGTGAATCATACGGAAAAAAAGGAACAAAATCGGGTGATGTCAATTTTTTTTTCAACAGGAAAAAAACACAATGACTAACGAATGTATTCTTGTCGTCTGGCTCTTATCATTATGAGTAACCGAATTTCGGACAATGATTGTTTCAAATGGAACAGCAGAAATCAAACAACAACGAGGAAAAAATCATTAAAATGTCAACAATAGTGGACCATTCGTTTTTTTCTTTGATTGTTTTTATTCAACAAGAATAAATTCAATGTAATTTCTACTGTTACGAACATTTGTGGACTTATTTATGGCCATCGACCATTATCACAATTATAATTTCTAAGATTGTCGCAGATTTTTTTTTGTTTCTTATCTTTTGCTTTGTTGATTTTAGATGATAATTTATGATCACCATTACGACATTTTATGTGCTTGTGTCCGATTCATAGAAAGAGACGAAAGGATGGAGAAAAAACAAAAAATGGACATTTTTTGTGAAGAATTTATTTTGCCAATACCACTTTTAATTGGTCAACAATTAAGTCAAATCCAAATGCTCGATGAGAATCACCGAAAAAAAGGAATGAATGTTTTTGCTGCATCACTCACAGGTGTGAAAGAAACTGAAATTCATTTCAAAAGGGTTAAAAATCTTGTTTCTTTCTGTATTTTCTGTATTTTTGTAACTTTGTAGTCTCTTTTTCTGTGCAAAAGGTCATTAAGCTTTTAAACGTCAAACGATGATTATCAAGGAACAATACAATAACAACGAAAAAGGGTTACCATCCTATGAGATTTTTTGGTGATATTTATTTACATTGCAATTAACATAAGTATCCACAACCACCACTATCATCATCAAAACAATGTAGCAATTTTGGAAGAAAATTGGAAAAAAAAATTGCTCAAAATAAACAATTTTTCCACTTGTTTGATTGTATAATTGTGTTACAATTGTTGAGGATGATGATTCATTCATGAAATAATGATATGCAGGAATGATTTACAAGCGTATTAATCAAATGATCTGGTTTATTATGATTATTGTCATCATCATCATAATCCATAATCGTCGTCACCCGATTTGTAGAGAAAAAGGATTATGATCATAATCTTTACTTGATTGATTACAACCCGAAATAAAACGAATGACTGAATTTCTTTTGGAGATTGAAAATACAATTGATACATTGTATTCATTTACTTAATGATTACACTTATGATTCATAATTGATTCATTAATTAATGATAATGATTTTGATTGATTGATTTGATGAATTTGTCATCGAAATCAAAGTGTAAAGAAAATTCAAAAATACTCAACCAATGCTTCGTGATTGATTGATTGATTGATCATTACTACTACTGTGTTGCTACTATGGTTGTTATGTAATGAAATAACATTTTTCTTATTGGTCGGCATCATCATCATTAATATCGTATTCAGGGTTTGGTCTAATCTCTTTTCAATCAACATAGATCGATCAATTCGATCGATCGATTGATCAATTTGATCATTCATCATTCGATCATTAACAAACATCCAATAATCATCATCAAGGATTTCACACTGCTTCTCATTTGATGGTGAATAGATTATTATTACTCGATTGATTCATTATGATTAATGTGATTATTGATCAAAATTAATTGACTTTAAATGGGTGGATCATCATTATCATCATCATGATCAATAAATATATTCTATTTTAATCTTGTGAATCGAGAAAAAATGGCATTATTAATGTGGAAATGAAACACTATAACAAAAAAAAAAAAAAAAAAAAACAAACCTCAAGTGACGCCCAATGATGTTTATAACAACAAGTTACGGCCCATCAATTGTGTTTGTCTTGTGCGTTTTCTCTTTTCTAAAAATTTTATTTTGTTTCAACAATCAAAGTTCGAATGACAAAAAAGATCCAATCTGTGTGTGTGTGTATGAAACAAAAGTTAAAACAGGTAAAACACATGAGTATCTGCGATAAAAGAAAGAAAATCTTTATGTCAAAAAATTCCATGTAAAAGCCATGATAATCTAATGAATACGAAAAAAAGAAACAATTTGAATGCAGCGAGCAAAACAAAAAACAAAACATTGATAAGATTCTATCACAAGATAAGATAATTTTTTTTGCCACTTTGAACATCTGATTTTTATTATAAATTTTTTTTCCTTTGTCTTTTTTTTATCGTCACCACATGATTGTCAAAAGTTTTGAATAACGAAAAAAAGAGATAAATATGGAATGAATCCAAATGGCAATAAAGTGTTTTTAAAAAAATTATTTTTATTCGCACTGATAATAATAACAAATTTTCTTTGTTTTTCTCTTCTTTTTTTCCCTATTATTATAGGTATGTGAACATTTTATTTTTCTCGATCGAAACAATCTTGTTGTTGATATGTGTTTTGATGGTGGTGGGCGATCCATACAAATCCAGACATTACAATAATAATGAGCACTAGACAACTATCTGATTTGAATAAATGAATTTTTTGTTGTGTAAGTTTTATTTTCATTTCATTTTATTTACAAAAATGGTAATGTCATGTTATTACCAGAATTTAATCTTTAAAAAAAATCATCATTATCATCATCTAAATGATGATATCAATCGGTCTGTCTCACTGACTGATGGTTGGGTATTTATGGTGGAAAAAATTTGGACCCAAGCGTATTATTAATACCGTTGCACTGAGAAAAGGTTTTTTTGTAACAAAAAAAAAAAGTTTTTTTTAGGATTCTAATTTTTGTTTTTGGAAATTAAAAAAAAAATCTCTGTATTTTGACATTTGAAGCAAGCGATTGTCTGTTCTGCTGATGGTTTAGCTCATCATCATTTGATTCGGATCATCAAACTAAACATTTTTTTAGCCTTTTAAATTGAAAATGGAATATCCGAGAGCGAAAAAAAGTTTCTAGTCGTTATTCTCATTATTATCCTCTCTCTCTCTTCGCCCATTCCAATTGAATTGGATGTTTGTGTGCGTATGAAGGTTAATTCATCCAGAAACAATGACAACAACAACATCAACAAACGAACAACATTAGCTAGAAAATGCTATGAAAATAAAGAGATTTTGTTTCTTGTTGTTTTTCTAATAATTAATATATGGATCATTGACGAAAACAATTTTTCGCTTAGGCCCATATTCGTTGGATACAAAGTGTTTACCATCACCGTCATTTTAGTCAATAAAAATCGAGATGTTCTGTTCTGCTGCTTGTGCGTGTATGCGTATGTGTATCATTTCATGTTGCAATTTCTATAACTTTTTTGTTTCTTTGATCTTTTTAATGATAATTGCCATATATTTGATTTTAAAATGTGAAATTTGATCCCTAAATCTTTTGATTGTATATTTGTATTTGTTTTCATTTATTTCAATTCAAATGAATTGTAATAATTGAATCATTCACAGTGTAATATGTAGAATATTCTGAATGCTGCATATTAGTAAATGGAAAAATTCCAGTCATTTGTTTGTTTGTTTGTTTTTCTTTATTCAAAATAAATGACATATTTACAAACGATTACATTCAAATAATAGAATGTTTCTATTTTTTCTTTTTTTTCTTGAAAAACAATTCTAGTTTGTTGCATTTCATTTGTTCTTAGTTTGTAGTTAGCTAATTCGTTGAATTAATTGACCAGAATTGATTAGATGCCTTGGTAATATTTTGTTTTTCATATTTTTCCATATGATCGTGATTCGTGATTCATGAACAACAATGTAATTATTTAACGGCCAAAATAATTGAGCAAACAGTCTTTTTTGATGTAAAGATTATTTGGGAAAAAAATTGGACAATTTTTAGTTGAGTTTAGTCAGTTCCGGCTCTGGGATTTGTTTCTCAGGTTTTTTCCATTCCTGTGTTGTCAATTATAGCAATGACCATAATGATGATAATGATGACCATTTCAAACTAGAAATATAAATAAATGTTTCTCTCTACGGCAATTTCACAGTCATTTCAATTTTATCTAATCTTCATTTTTTTTGGATTTGTGTATTTTGGCAATTAAAAAAAAAATTCAAATTATTCGTTGATTCGATTTGATTTCATCAAATCACTTCTTGCATTACAGTTGTTCAAGAAAATGGCCGTTTAATGTCACAGTGATATTTTTCTATTTGATTGCTTGAAAATTGATGTTTACCATATCATCATCATCATTGTCAATCGAATTAACGACTACGAATGGCCATCAACATCATGACCATTATCATTATTCGTTTTTCATTGTTGATGATATTATCCTCTTTTTAAAATCGTTTTTCACCTTTCAATTCAAAAAAAATGGGCGTAGATTGAATCGATAAATTTTTATTTTTCTTTTTTTTCGATTATCATCACCATTCACATATACAATATAATTGCATAATGATTATAGCTTTTTTCATGAAAAAATAAATAAATAGATTGCCAAATGTTTTTTTTTTATTTTGAATATCAACATTAACAACAACAAAAGGTCTAATCATTAGGCGTCAAATCAAATTGGCAATTAGAAATTTGCGAGAAAATTATCTGGTTAACCTTTTTCTTCTTTGTGTTTGAGTGTGTGAAAGTTTACCAAGAACATAGTCCTTTTTGAACCATTTGAATGAAATCGATTTTTTTCATTCGATGCTTGATGTTTGATTTATATTATCCATCATTAGATATTCAAAAGAGAGAGAGAGAGAGGGGGACAATAATAAAAAACATTTGAACATTTGTAAATCACTTATTTCTCCCATTCTTTCTTACTCTCTCTCTAATCGTCATCAACAACAACTCAAAGAAAAAGTTGAATCTTTTGATCGTTATACAATCATTTTATGTAAGTGGAAACCTGAATCTCATGATGATAATGATGAAAAACAAAAAAAAAACAAACAAAAAAACGACCATTTTCATTTGGTGTAATTTGCATGAGCCTATTGTTGCAAATGTTTTGGGTAGAAATATAACATGTGTGTGACTACCAACCAACACAACCGCCTTTTTATCCATAGTTTTTGTGGTTGTTTTTTATCGTTTGTGGATAATGATGATGACACCCAAACGATCACACAATCGACAAGTTTCGTACGTTTTGAAAAAAAGTGAAACAAAAAAAAAATAAAGAAAATAATGCTTCTTTTTCTTCATCATTTTGAATAGGTCAAATTTCGAAGCTAATTTGAATGATGATGATGATGATAATAAAAAAACCAAAAACAAACATTGAGCTTCTGTATTTTTTGTTAATACATAATAGCCGCAAATGATACGTTTTTTTCTTTTCCTTCTTCTTCTTCTTCTTCATTAAATTGATACACACACAAACACCAAAACCTATTCATATTTAGATAAATTTAACAGAAGAAAAAAAACAAACAGAAAAACATTCAAAAGTGAATTGATGGATGAATAAAGAATGAATCAAATCAAAAACTCATCAACTCATCATTTATCATGACACTTGTTTCCAAATGGCAAAATGATTATGATCATCATCAAGGATCGTTCTTTTCTCTACTGTCGGTTATTTGGTGTTGCCTTTGTTTTGTTTTTTTTTTATTTTGGTGGCTAGATTTTCATTTTCATGTTGTTGATGATGATTTGGTATTCAAGTCATCTGACACCCATGAAATTTTTTCCATTGACAAACAAACAAAACAAAAATGATGATGATAATGATGATATCATTCCATCTGAAATTGGTTATTTTCTTTCTCTTTTTTTTGCAAAGGTCAATGTTGGTTCATTGTGTGGTTAGCAAAAGATTACATACACACACATACATATACAGGTTATTCGCTGATTTGAATATTTTTTTTCTGATTCGGTTTTGTGGTCACACGCACACAGACACACACACACACACATGATATTCTTGATATCCAAGCAAACAATGGAATTTTAAATTTCCTTTCTTTTTTTTGTTTTTTTTGTTTATTCATTCGTTTCTTCGCTTCGTTTCATTGATATAATCTCGTCTTTCTTTCGTCTCTTCTAGTTTTGTTATCGGTGGTCGTTGGATAAAATTTTTCATTTTTTCCGTTTAATTACACCTCAGTTTATCACTAAATTATTTCGGTTTGAATAAGCGAGAACCATACACGCACACCAACCATAGATATGACCGAAACATACAAATGAATATATCCTCTATCTCTATGTTATTTATCATTGGTTTCACCATACACACACACACACACACACAATGGCAAATTTTCCAATGGAATTTTTTTTTCTTTTTGCAATTCATTTCTGTCAACGATCTATTGTTGATTATAATAAAAAACCTGTTAGGTGTCGTTATTATTCATTCATATCATTTTCAGTTGTTCCGGTTGGTTTTTTTCGGCATAATTATAAAATATTTTTGGAAATAAAAATAAAAAGGATTGATTAAGCCATCAACTTCTTGCTGGTCGGTTTTTTTTGCGGTGGTTGTGATGGATTAGTCATTCAAATACAGACATTAGATTGTCACCATGGATTCTGGTCATTTTTTTTGTATTCAGGTTTTTTTCTCCATATATGTCGCTATGTTAATCTTCATACACCTGCCGTATTTGTATACAGAAACAGAATTAGCTAGGAAAAAATTACTGAAATTTATTTACATCACAAATCATTCATTGAACTTTATCATTTTTTCTCATTTTCCAATCCGATATTGCTACGAGTGAATTACTGGTTGATAGTGTGCAGGTGATTAAATTCAAAAAAAAAAAAATAATAATTTCGGTTGCTGTCAACTGATATACCCCCTCCTATTACTATTATTGAATAGTTGGTTGCTTTTGCAACCATTGACGGTTGGCTTGGTTCATTGAAATATTTATAAAATTCAAAAAAAAAAAAAAAATGATTTCAATAACCATGATCATCATCACATGGTCACCAATGATGATAATGATGATTTTTTTAGTTGTTGACCAGTACTGTTGTTGAACCTAAACAATTCAAGTGTCGATTTCACGTTTCATAAAGGGAAAAAATGTAAAAAAAAACACTGTGTGATGTTTGTATGTGTGTGTGATTGACATTGTCACACTTGACGTGACATTGTGACAATTTTTTGTTTTTTTGTGTGTGCGTGATGTTAATGATAAAACATGAAAATGAGAAATAAACTAAAAAATATTGGCCACCACAACATCATTTTGTGGTTTTATTCATTTGAATCCTGAATTGTTGTTGTTTGAATTGTAGCCAAATGGCTTGGAGAGAGTCATGAATGCCGATGATGAAAATTCGATTCAATTGTAATGATCATCATCATCGATTTGAGCAGAAAATTTTTTTGCGATTTCATTTTTTTTCTGTTCACTATTCACATCTCATTTTATTCAATAGTTTCGGTTCGATGATGATGATGATGATGATGATGATTGTAACAACAACAGCAACTTGATTTGATTGGCGTGAATTAAAGTTGAACTGAAAAAAAATTGAAATTGGAATTGCAAACAGATAAAAAATGGGGAAATCGGAAATAAACTTTATTTGAATTTTGCGCTGAAATTTGATGAAACCGGAACCACTTCGTAAATATCATTGATGATGAAATATCGAGTGAGAGAGCAAAAGAGAAATATCAAAATCTCAAATAGGAAATTGTATCCGAAAGATTATCGGCCAAATAAAGAAAATTGATGGTCGATTTTATTCTAGATTCTCAATTCTCATCATGAATCCCGAATATTTGGCAATTGCCGGCATTTTTTTTGCTTCTTTTTTCGTTTTGGCCGACAATTGAACCGGAATCAATTCTCCGGAAATTTTTGTTTTCTATATCTTTTTTTCACACACACACACACACAGAAACAACAATCATGTTTTCGTTTCTATTTTTTCTCAAATTTCTGATCATCATCATTTCGAGGAGAGAGAAATCAGATTCGTTAATTTATCAAATATGAACACATCAGCAGCAGTAGCAATTGTTTGATGTGTTGTGTTCTATTCAAGTGTTGTCGGATCATATTCGATTGGATGATGATGATGATTCTTTTTTCACAAATTTTTTTTTCATTCTTCTGTCGGTCTTTGTGAATTGAAGAATTTTTTCGTTCGGCTTTTTTCTTTTCTCTTTTTGCTTTGATTTTTTCCACATTCATTCGATTCATTCGATTGTAAATCGTCTTCATTCACCCAGCCACCCACTCACTTACACATAAATAGAATGTAATGTGTGCCCAAATACAGAGGCCAATTGGCACTTTTTTTTATTTGCAACTATTCTAACTATTCTATTCCAATGATACCCGGCTAAACAATCATCATCATTGAATCGATAGTTGTTTTGTGTCTGTATGTGTATGAAATAATGGTGAAAATGGGAATGAATCGATGTGTGTCGATCCTGGATCAGGAAAACGAAAGAAGAAAAAGTGAGAGAGAGAGAGAGAGGATGAGAATCAAATCGATTTGAATGAATAAATGTTTGGATGGTTGGTTGAATGAATAAATAGATGGTACAAAAAAATCAAAATACAAAATCGGTATCGGGTAATATGGCTTTCTTTCCTCCTTCTGTTGTTCGGGTTTGGTTGACTGGAATTCATTTGAAATATAAAAGAATAGACCGGCTTTTTTCTCTCTTTTTTTTATTTCCGACGACAGGATGACAAAAAAATATAAATATAAACGGAATCCGAATAAACGAAAATAATCTTTTATTTTTGATTCCCGAATACTCGGTGGTTGTTGTTGTTGTTGTTGTTTGTCCCCGGGATTCAAGTGCGAAAAAAATTTCGGAATAAATGAAAATGTCTTTGGAGAATTGTTGTTGTTGTTGTTAGAAACTCTAGAATATTCTGATTCTGATTTCCTTTTCAAATGTGTGTGTGTATGTGTTGTTCATGTATTAACTCGGTTTGTTTGATGTTCTTTTTTTATAAATCTTTGGATTTTTTTTGGAATTCCGTTTTCGTTTTTATTTTTGATTTGTGCCTGATGGAATATATTCTGGTGTAAAAAATTGAATGGTTTTTATTTTTTGGGAAAACAAAAAAAAATAGAAATCTTTAGCTTATTCGGTATTTGGTGTTTGAATGAAATTTTTAGTTTTGTTTTTTTCCTGGTTCTTCTATTTCCAATTTTTTTTTGTTCGCCTGTTATCCATTGTGTTTGATCAATCGGAAAATGGTGAAATGAAAATCGAACGATGCTTGACTTGTTTTTTTTTGTTTTTTTTTCGATCCTGTATTTTTCTCACCCATTGAATCGCTGAGATTATTGAATTTCGTTTCCCGCAAAATAAACCAGAATCATCACCGATATGGAATAAATATACAGTGATACACTGCTCAACGCTGCCTCGATTAGCACTGTTTCACTTTAACGCTATAAGAAAATTCTTTTGGAACGTAACTTTCGCTTTAAGCGAGGTATTACTGTATATAGATGATGTAATCAAAAAAGGCCGTATGATTTGAAATTGTCAAAGTGTGAAACAAAATGCAAAACACTGGTGTTGGTGGTAGAATGATTTCAGAAGCCGCTAATTTCACATGATACCGAATGGCGAAAAAAAAGAAAATGTCGAAAAGGAAAAAAATGAAAATCAAAACCAAATGCGACAGTCGAATGTGTGTTGGTGTGGTGATGGTAATCAAAATCACGAAAATAATTTTTTTACGGGTTTTAGACCGAGTTTCCTTTGTGCATGTGAGAGAGATGGAGAGTGAAAAAAAATCCGACAGAGAAATCCATAAGAATAATGACGATAATACATGCTACTTATTGCATTTTTGCAGAATTTTCCACAAATTCTTATGCAAATGCCATCATTTCGGAAAGGGGGGAAGTGAACAAAACAATTTTTCTAGAAATGATAAAAAAGAATTCATTCGTCCTCAATTCGGATTGTTTTTTCTTTTCTTCTTTTTTTTACTTTCCATTATCCATCCATGTATGATGATGATTTCGGTATCAGTTTGAAGGATTAACTTTTAAACTTTTTCTCTTGCTTCCTTTTTTTGCTATTTTGATTTCGTGAATTTGAAAAATATCCATTTTCTCCAGAAAGAAAACGAATTGTATGGAATTGAAAATACTAGATTTTTTTTTGCATACGCGATTTCTCTCTTCTCATTTCGATTATTTTCCGGCTTTTGATTTCAGTCACACACACACAGTTTCCAATTCATTCGTTTTGAATTATTGACATTTTCATTTGGCGCATTTTGGTTTCGTATCATTTGTCAATACTGCAATGCAATGCTCAATGATGATAATAAATGAGGGCTTATTTTTTCCTAGGTTTGATTATCTTAACCCTCCGTTAGTGCAGTGGCGTGGAATCTTTCGGTCTCTCTTTCTTTCTCTCTGGATATCTATGTTGTGGAAATATTCCCGTAAAAAACTTTCTGGAAATTTATTAAAAAAAAACTAAAACGCAATGAGATAAAGGGAAAAAACCTGGAATAAATAAAATTTTTACACCTGATAAAATCATGTTTTTTATGGACAACGATTATTCTACAATGTAATCTCCTATACACACAAACATACATACAAAGTGAGAATTATTGTAAAAAACATTTCACGACGTTATCAGCCAAACAACTAACTGACGGAAATTCCATAATCCAACAGTTCTCATCATCATTGTTGATATGTCGGAAAAATTTTGTTTTGTCTATTCATTCGCTAATTGGTTCGTACGAATTTATCCGATAAAAAAATATACTAAAACGGAAACAAAATTATAACCAAGCTTTTTTTAGCTGATTGGATATGGTTCAATTTTCTATACATTTTTCTACCCAGTTAGCCCAATTGTTTTTTTTTCGTTTGATAGGCCAAAGATGACAGTTGTATGTGTGTATGGAGATGAAGTCAAGGTGATAAGTTAATTAATATTTTGTTTCTTTGGCCAAAGGAATTGCATTTTGAGTATGAGATTAGATTAATCAATGTCAGAATTTTTTTCTCTTCATTTATCGTTGTATTGAGTTCATGCAGATGTTAGCTTGGTGTTTGGTTTGTATGTGAACATTGATTTGCATAAATATTAAAAAAATTGAATTTCAATTTCTATTATTCTCTTCATCATCATTGTTGTTGTTGGTGGTTGATGATTTTCGCCTAAACAATAAGAAAAAAAAATCAAATCAAATTCTTGTTTTTCGTTGTTGTTGTTGTTGTTTGATCTGGATAATTAACACATATTTCAAATTTGCATTTTGAATTTGTCTATTTGTATGATACAAGTGTGTGGTACACACACATACACACGATGAAAAAAACGTCACCTTTTCTCATTATTCTCGTTATTGTTTGCCAATAATGGCTATGGCTTTCGTACTAGCAAGGTGATGATAATGTTATACAAGAATGAAGATTAATTTTTTTATTATTCATAAGATTTTTTTCATTGTTTGCATTTTTTTCTTTATCCAAAACGAAAATCGTAAATTCATTTGTTCAGACACACTCTCACACACACACACACATCAGAAACTATGGTAGCTTTGCATATGAATATTTTCATATATTCATAATATCGAAAATTTGCATTTTTCACCTTTTTTCATCATGATAATCACAATAAATTTTCTAGCATTTTTGTAAGAAAAAAAAACAATGGATGAGCACACATAGTAGAGATAGATATGCAATAACGATACGGCACACGCATAATGAGATTTCAATATAGAATTTTCAATAATTTTGTTTTTGCTGCAGATGATGTGATGATGTTTTTAATCATTGTTGATTTACCTGATGACTCAATAAATGTTTTGTAGCCAAGAGAATTTTGTATTTGTTCGCTTCTTATTTATTTGATCCCGATGATTTATTGATTGAATTTTCTGTGATCAAAATATGTAAATTTCAACAAATACCAAAATGTTTCTTTTAGTTGAGAAAACAATACAATAGGTACAGTAGGTTTTCAGATTTTCTTTCTTTTTCTAGTTAATCTCAATAAAAAGCCCATTATTATCTTCATCATCATCATCATTATCATTGTCTGGTTGATGATTATTATCGAGGTGACATTATTATAATCATTATCAATATATGACATTATCTTCTTTTTTTTATTATCATCGGTCTATATAAATGTCACAAATACAAGATTTTTATATATTGAATTGTTGTTGTTGTTTTTTTTAAATCGTTAAATTTTTCGTTTGTTATTTTTGTTGTTGTTTGGTGTACGCAAAAAAATACAACAACCGAATTGAGTTTGAAGAAAAAAAACCTTGCTCAAATAACTATATATCTGAGAAAAGAATCGTTTGATGGTTTGTTTATTTTCATGATGATGATAATAATGGCTATTTAATGGTAATAAAATGCAAATTTCGTTTCGTTTTTTTTAAATTTCATCGGTCGGTCGGACGGTTTTTCATTTCTCGATTTTCGGCTTTATTTTTTATTTTATTTTTTTATTTCGGCATTTTTTTTCTTCTTCATCATCATTCCGATTTGGTTCAAATGTTATGGTGGCCTTTTTCTTTTTCATCCAGCTTGATTTTCATTTTTGTGTGACAATAACACACACAAATTCATGTCGACGTAATATTTTTTACGATTTAAATATACGGTATTTCAATAATAATGGCTCAAGATATATACGGCACCTTTTTATTTGTATTTTTGTATACCTCTGTGTGATTCTGATCTGTTCTGGTTTGTTTATTTATTTTATTTTATTACGATTCCAGTTTATTTCTAAATGGCAAATGTGCACATTCTATACATTCACCCAATGGTGATGAAATTATTTGAACCGCTTCTTTTTTTTTGAGCACTAAATTCAAATGAAATTCACTGAAATTTATTTTTGGTCAGTTCAAGTCAAAAAATAGAATCATTTAATCGATCAAAGGAGTGTTCTTACTTGTTCATTTTTTCCTGTTCCTGGATCATTCATTAAGAAAAAAAAAATTTAAACGTTTTATTTCTTCCTACTGTAGACCAATAATTTATTATATATCTCAAGACTTTGTCTGGGGCCATTTCTGGATCCAGTCTGGTCTAGAGAAGGTCTGGGTCTTTCAATGAAAAGTGATCTATTTTTATTGATTTAATCTAGTCTAGTCTTGCTGACTTTGTAACCTTTTTTTCATATATCTTTCATTATCATTATTAATATTCATTGAACTTTTTCATGGAAAAATGAAAATTTCCGACACCAGAAAATGAAACACAGTAATGAAAAAAATGTGGAAAAAATATTTTCAAGTTGTAAGAAAATTGATTGAATCCTGACACGCAAATTTTTGCCTGGAAATTTTTCGTTTGTTTTTTTAATATTGAGAAATATTACTCATATTCTACACACGGTTTCAATTTCATTACAAGCAAAGTTTGCTGTATATAGCCGTCGTCTGGAATCCGGGTATTACATGATGATGATGGCGATGACTTATGATGGCACCCAGGGCTTCAAGCTATGTTTCTGTGTAGGTTATCCACCTACGCTCCACACTAATAGACATTAGATTTATTCATTGCCATTCTTATTTTTTGAACAATTAATCATTACGATTCGGTTTTTAGTAGCAAAAATTTTTTCTGATTTCTGGTGCTCATTTTGACTCTGTTTGTCTGATCTCTTTACTGATATTTTTATTTAAAATGTTTTTGTGTAAACTTACACCCACGCAATAACAACTGCAAACAATTATCATGATTTGAATTGAAAATTAGCAATCGAATCAAAATGATTGTCATATTGGCGGTGTGTGTGTGCCTTATGGGCGAAAGCAAAAAAGAAATCGATCCGAAAAACACGGTAAACAAATTGAAAAAATCAATAAATTCCTAGCTTATACAATTCAAAGGAATAGTCAAATTTAAATTCAAATTGATTTCAAAAACAAGAAAATTTCTCAAGAAATTGCTATTGGAATTTCGCTTGTTTAGTCGAGACATTTTAAATTGAGACAATTATTTTTTTTTTGTTTTTCAACATCATCTCGTTTGAATGTTGCTGCAATCGTGCTCGGCTGATATCTAAAGACGAGTAACAGCAAAAAAAAACGAGAACAAAAATTATTTCTCGACCGGCAAAATCATTTAGAAGAAATATCGTTTTCCGGCCCGATTCATCCGACCTTTCGCTAATGTTTTCGTTTTTTTTTATTCGAAACAATCTCAGTAACCATTAGACGGTCCATATATTATGTCGGTGATATTTTTGTTTTTGTCTTTTCGTGCTATAGAAAAGCCGGTAATTGAAAATTCATTTTTTCTTCTTTTTCTTCTTCATTGCTAGACAGGTGATGATTCAATTTGACCATTATGTTAATGGTTGAATAATTTTTTATTATCATTTTTCTCCATCATGTTACATTTAAATAATGTCGATATATGAATTTCCGTGATTTTGATGGCCGACCACAGAATTATTGTGGAATCAAATTCAATTAAACTGATGACTAGTATATGGAATTAAGAATTAATCATACACACATGTTTTGTGGCTATTGACCAAAATGAAATTTGAAACTTTGTGTGTTTGTGTGTGGATTGGAAATGACCTTTACAGCAGTATTCATACATACTACAATGTAAAAAGAAATGAAAAAAAATGAACTTAATCTCTCTCTCTGGCTTACCTTATTATCATTATAATTACAGGGTTATTGAACTTTTTTTTCGTTTCCTATTCTTTTTTACCTCAAGTTTCAGATTTCGTAATTTGTTTTTTCTTCTCTAATTTCGGGTTAATAATTAGCGCAAATGTTATGGTGCAAACAGACAGGTACATGCAATGAAACGCCCCCCATTATGTTATTATGTTCTTGTTGTACAATACCGGTGGTGGTCATGACTTTAGTGTTTTTCAATTTTCGACACCAAAGTGCTTGCGATGAATTCAATCATTGTGATAAACAACAACGACGATTGGGCCACAAATTATCTGAAATTTTCAATTCAATTTCTATTTTTTTCTAGTAAGAAGCGAGAGATTAATATCCAGAAAAATTAAAATAAAATAAAAATAGAAAAATAAAATTTATATTTTCAAGGTGCGCCACACACGCACACACAAATCAATTTCATTTTTCACATTTTTTTCTCATATTGATGACTATAAGATGATGGCGGATAACCAGCCCATCATCATCATCATCATTGATGCGGATAGTGATTATCATCATCAACAATAATGATTATGAACATAACCTTAGTAAGGAATAGTGTTAACCATACAACAACAATTTTTCAATAAAAATGAAGAAAAAAACAATTGAATTTTCTGAAAATTTCGTTCACTGTGTGCCTCTTGATATCACTATTCAACAAGCGGCTTTTTATGCGGCATCATTCATTCATTTTATTACTTGCATCAAAAAACCAATTTTTTAGCTAGATTTTCTATTTTTTTTTCATTTACAAATTGAAATTGGCTACATTGTAACAACACAACAGCATTTGTTGTTGTTAATTGTTATTTGAGTAATAAATTTTCTTTTTTTTTCTCTCTGTCCATATGTTTGCCAGAATGGTCATTTATATATGTGGCTAGTCTGTTTTTTCTAGAGAAAATTTTGTTTTTTTTCTGGTTTAAAATCTGTTGCAAAGATGTGAAAAAAAGTCTTGAATTCAATCGTCCAATAACGACGATGGATAGGTTTTTGTTTTCAATACAAATTTCATGGCCCATCACGATCAACATCAACAGGAAAATGTTCAATGAATTTTTTTTTCAAAAAAAAGAATTTTTCATTCACATTTCAACCAAAAAAAAAAAAAAATTGAATTGACTTGAATTGATTTTGATATGGTGGATGCAATCAATTTTTTTCACTTGAAAGATATTTTCGTTGTGAAAATTTATTTTTTCAATTCAACATAGATAGATGAATGATCAGTGATGATGATGAGCATTGACGTAGTGTCACGGAAACGGAAATGTTTGATTGCCCGTATTCCAATATTTCATTGCACTATTGTGTGTAATGTGGAAATTAATCTTATCATTTTCTTTTCGACATTTTTTTTGAAAAGCGAGAAAAATTTGAAATTTTTTCTTTTGTTCTTTTTTCGAAACACAAAAAAATGATGAAATCAATCATCAAATTTTGATTGATTTTTTATTGTTGTTGTTGGCCATTCATATTTTTCTTTTGGATCACAATTTTCCGGTCTTGTCATTGTTTGGTTATCAATTTTTTTTTTTCAACCATTTCAAAGAAATTTTAATCTTTCTTTGTTGATGTTGTTGTTCCAATTGAAATCGTGGACAGTCAAGAAATATTTCTGGACCGAAAAAATTGTTGATTGTTTAATTGTCGGCCACCACCATCAACCAATATCATTGCTTATCTCTAACTATGACTTGTTGACAATCATTGAATCGTAAAAATACGAAACAATTTGCTTAGCTCAAATGTTTGGCGGTGGTGAATTTATCTTTTTGTAATTCATTTCCACCATCATTGTTGGTTGGCTTTATCGTTGTTTTATTTGTTTTTGTTTTTCTCCTCAAACAATTACAACAACAGAAAACAGGAATTGAGAACTGAAAAAACAACAAACGCATCACCTGCTTTTGGTGATGATGACTGCCAAAGATTTTTGTTGTTTTCTTGTTGTTGTTCACTTATCTTTGTGGCTATTTTTCTTTCAGGTTTTTTTTTCTTTTATTTATTTTATTTTCATACACTTTTCGCGTGGATGAATTGAGAAGAATTGAGCAATTATCTCAAAACTTGGACTTTTCTTTCTTTATGTGTGTGTGTGTTTGGTTTTTGAAAGTAGAGATATTTTTTTTCCACTCTGACTCGTTCTGATTATTCGTACTTTTTTTTCGGCTGTCAAATCTAAATAAGCGGCGACAATAATGGCGGTTTAATTTTTTTTTGCAAACGAAAATTGTATAATTGCCATCACTTTTGCCCCAATCATCCATCCATCCACCAAAAACCAACTTTTTTCGTTTTTGTTTGTTTGTTTTGTGTTCACTTTTTTTTCTTATCATCATCTTGTTCTTGTTTTTTTTGAGAGAGATCAGAATCAGATCTTCAAAAGAGCTTGGAGAACAAAAAAAAATCTAATAAATTAAATCGAAAGAATGGAAAAAAGTAAATTTAAAAAACAAACAAGTGGCAAATAAAACAGAAACCAAATTATTGTGTGTGTGGGCGAATTTGGGATTTTTTTTTTCGTTTTCCAATACGGTAAAGTTTCTACAGAAACACTGAAAAAAAACTGAAAATTTCAAAACACAACAAACAAAATGAAGATGAATGGATAGATAGATAATTTGAATATAATTTTTGACAAAAAACGAAATACAAATTCAAACACGAAAATGCCACCAACGAATTTCCAAATAAATTCATTCAAATCATTCGATTGGAACAGCAATGTTGTTTCCATTGAAAATTGATTTGACACCCCGAACAGAAGATGATTTCAAAGATTCATTTTCTTTCTATTTTCGTGTTTGTTTGTTTGAAAATAAACTAAACTTACATAATACCCGATTGCGTAAAATTATTTTTTTTTGTTTTCTCTGTTGTTTGCGTTGGTGTATCTCATTATATGATTATCTCTATTGCAGACGTTTCTCAAGAACAAAAAAATCTTAAGCTCCAAAGATTGTGATTTGAGATAAGCAAAAAAAAAAAGAGACAAGTGCAACGAGGCCTCTGTTATTCATTTCTGGAACCACTGCTACTATGCCGTATGAAGCAATTGAAATCATCATCATTTCATCCATCATCATATTGACAAAAACGAAGATTCCAAATTGCAACCATAATCATAAACATTATCAATTTTTTTTTTTCATTTTCTTTGTTTTTTATCCAAATATTGTTCTTATGCTAATTATGGTCAATTGTCATATCATTGAAGGTTTTTTTCATTCAAAAAAAACAAAAAAAAAACACATTTAGATTACATACAAAGAGGGACAATGAATGTGAATGTGGATCGCCCAAATATCATTTACCATTTTTTTCAATTTATTTTTGCCATCATGATCATTCAAAGCTATCTTTACGATTATTGTCGATTGTATATCCGATTGGCCTGTGTTGGTGTTTGGTGGCCTCAATTTGTTGAAATTGGCTTTGTTTTTTTTACGTTGCTCGTAAATAATAAAAAACACTGATGCCCGATCTTTTCAGTTGAAAAGTTTGTTGTTGTTTTCTGTGGTTGAAAAAAAAATAGCTAGTGTGGTCGTTATTTCGATATATTCAAATTATTTCCGTTTTTTCCGAGGTCAATCGAATAACGGTTTCGAATCTATTCACTGATGAATCGTAATCGATGATCGTCGAAAAAGAACAATGTTGCAATCAAACAAAAACAAAAATTTATCGATTTTTGATTTGATTTTCTAAATTGAATAGTTTTTTTTTATCTATCAATGAAATCTGAATTGAAATATTTTTTTTCCACTGAAAATCAAACAAACAAACAATTGTTGAATGTTTTTTTTTCGTTGAGGTATAAGCACAAATCCGAAAGCAAAGCAAAGCAAAAACACTCAAATATATTATATAATTGAAATGAAACTATCAATTTGGCTCCTTTTTTGAAAAAAAGCTAAACGAGATTATTATAATATGTCAACCTACGATTATATATACAAAATAAGATGACACAACTAAATGAATCATCCAACAACAACAACAAAAAAAGAAAAAGAAAAGAAAAAGAATGACAACGATGACAAGATTAAAATAGACAGATGATTGAAATAGATAGATTATACATAATTGCTAGTTTTAAACACACACACACACACACACACATTCTACAGTAGTTTATTCTTGAATCTAGAAAAAAAAATTTTGTGTTGACCAGTTTGTTTGGTTTGCATGAACGATTTTTTTTCCTACAAAAGCTCTACCGAATTCATTTGTAACATAGATATTTGTTTGTTTTGTTATACGCGTGTTATACGCTATAACGATTTTTTTTTGTTGGAATCAATTCAAAACTTTTTGTTCTGAATTTCTTTTTTATTCCATTTTTTTCGTTGATCTTTTGTCTATTTCAAGAGTGTGTGTGTGTGTGTGTGTGTGACAGTCACACAAGTAAATTTTGCGTGAATGACACATCGACAAGAATGATGATGGTAATGGGGAAGAAGAAATGTCAAATTTTTTTTTCTTTGTTTGTTTGTCTCTTTTATATAACCAGATGTGACCCTTTTTTCTTTTCTTGCTCTCTTAATCATTATTTGTGAAACTTTATATATCTTAATTAAAACTAATTAACATTCGACTACGACGACGACGATCATGATGATGATGATGATGATGGGACATATATAATTATTGTGTTACAATGAAGATTAAGTTACTTAGAAAAAAAAACAACAACAACCAAGAAAACATTCTTTTCATCGTTTTTGTTGTTGTTGTTGTTGTTGATGTTGTCATACCAGTTGCACATCGTCATCATCATAGACAACAAAATAATAATAGCAGATGATGATGGTCATCAATTATACACAGCCGGGTCTATGTGTCTGTTTTCTATGAATCTGTCAAATTTAACGAATAAAAAGAATGACAAAGAATAAAAAACAACAAATTATTTCTGGAAGAATCTGAATAAAGACATTTTTTTTCTTGGCTATATGAATGGTCATCACCCTTTAGATGTGTATATGTGTGTGACATTTGACAAATTTTTTTTCTATTTCTTGTTGTTTTTAATGTTTTAATGAAATTTTTTCTTCACAAAAAATAGTTAATGATAAGGGTTACTAATAATAATAATTATCATCATCATCATGATTGTCATAATAATCATAAAAAAATACATGGATATCCATACTATGACTTATTACAGACACATGCACAGAAAACATTGTTTGTATATCATTCATTCATTCATCAATGCGTGGTTATCGTTATCATTATATTACCTGATTATTACCTGACTATTTGATAAATCAAGAAAAACCAATTATCATTATCATTATGATTATGAATTGTCAGTCATCATATGGTGTTATCAAATGTTGGAAATCTCTTTATTTTTATAGCAAGCATCAATTGTTTCTACCAGTAAAAAATGTGTTGTGTGAGTGACAAAAAAAATTCATTTTCCCTTCAAACAAACATTTTAAACCACAATCACATCAACAACAAACAGGAAAGGCGTTAAAGTTAATTTCTTAATTAGTGAAAAAAAGTTTCTCATTTCAGAATAGCGAAAAACAAAAAAAAAAGATTCACATAATAATCATCTTTTGATTATGATTACATTGATGGTATAACCACGACGATCAACTAGAAAACGAAAAACAAAACAAAAAAAAAACTACATTTTATCATCGTCATACATTGAAATCTTTTTTTTTTCTCAAATATCAAATAAGATGTTGATTAAGGTTTTCTTTTTCAAAAAAAAAAAAAAAAACAATGTGTGTTTGTGCGTATGTGTAAGACAACTTGTTCCAATTAAAATATTAAACAATT
Source organism: Dermatophagoides farinae (assembly GCF_024713945.1). Lineage (NCBI taxonomy): Eukaryota > Metazoa > Arthropoda > Arachnida > Sarcoptiformes > Pyroglyphidae > Dermatophagoides > Dermatophagoides farinae. Next base: position 5,042,559 of record NC_134682.1, read on the forward strand.
CAACCATGATGATGATAATCATGATAATCATACGGCGGCTAGTCATGATAATTAGCTGGTAGCAGTAGCAGTAGCAGTCAGTAGTAGTAGTAGTAGTAGTAGTAGCCTCATCAGGATAAACAGTTGACATTTTCATAATCTTGTTTGTTGATCATCATCATCATTATCATCATCATTCAAGTGTGATTGTTTGAATGAAATGAAATGGGATGATATGCAAAACGAATGGCCATGGTCAAGCGTAAAAAAAAAAATTTCAGTATCACTATTTGACACGTGATGAATGTATAAATTTTTTTTTATTCGCATTTATTTCAGAGATAACCTTGTCAACGTTACACTTTTTTCTGGCAGTGTGTGTGTGTTATCTATGATCATGTCACATATATTTTTTCGACATTTCTGTCAACTTTCTGTTTTCTGTGTGTGTGTGAGTTTGTTCCAAAAAATCAACTGCTGTTGTTGATATCCAGTGAAATCTTTTCAGGTGAAAAAATTTCAAATTCCTTGATTGTTTTTTTTCGTCCGGATGATGATAATTTTATACCGGTACGATCTCATTATTTTTTTTTTTAATTCACCAGTTGACAAATAATCATTGTTCTCTCATTCGGTTATCTTTTCAAGATAATGATTCGTACACATTCTACAATACATTACATATTTGAAAACGCGAATGAATTGAATAATGTTCCATATTTTTTCTCCGTAATCATGTGTCTGGTTAAAATAAATTTTCACGCAACAAAAAAAAAAAAAAAAAGAAATTATAACTAAATAACAATAGCTGCTACTGCTGTTGCCGTTGTTGTTGAATAAATAAATAATCCAAAAACATAGATAAAACTGAAAAATTTATGTATGTGTGTGTGTATGCTTTATAATTCAGATTATCTGATCATAAAAAATTTGCCATTATTTCCATGCATTTATCTTTCTTTTGCTATACCACCTTATATGTTTCATCGAATGAATGAATCATAATTTAGTTGTATGTTCGTATGGCGGTTGTGGTGGTGGTGATAAGCGTTACTTGGCCCGTAAAAAAGTGTGTTTGTTGCACACAATTGAAACTGATGATGATTTTGTTGGCTAATTTAGCCGTGAAACATGGCTTATGAATGAAAAGATTTATTTTAAAAATAAAATCCAATGTTTATCTTTGCAATAGCTTTGCAATAGATATCTGATCAGTGACTAAGATAACTATGTATTACCGACTAACCTTTCATGAAATCAACATTCTGCCCAAAAAAATAATTTCAACAATAACAAAACTTTCAACGTTTGATTATTATGTAATAATTGAATGATTATTCATCACAGTAGAAATAGACGTCCAGTGTAACTCTATAGCTACTGTATCAAATCAATATCAATCGTTTTCCATTCGATGATTATCTAATTTTCTGTTTTGTCTGTGTTTGTGATTGGTTGATTAAATCTGTATTTTTGTTGGTTACAAATGATTATATTAGCCAATAATTGATTTTTGGGAGGATCTATGAATCATATGAAAAAAAAACAAAAAACAGAAATTCATAAATCATCAAATGGCAAGAAAAAAAATGGTTCAGCAAACCATACACACACGCGAAAAAATGAGGAAATTGACCATTTCGTTAAAGATTCAATTAGCTATCACAGATCATTAGATTTTGATTTTGTTTGTTTTGTTTTTCTTTCGATCAAAATGTTCATCATCATTTGTGATGATGATTAAGATTATCACTCGGAGGCGAAAATTTGTAGAATAAGATAGATATAATGTATTTGGTGAACTTTTTCGTTTTTTTTTTTTGCTTGCTGCATTCATTCATCAACGGTCAGGATACGTGATCAAAATCATTTTGGTCTCGATTCTATTTTCTTTTATTTCTCTGATCGATTCATCCATCTTATTTCTTATTTTTGTTGTTGTTGTTGTTTTGGTTCAAAACCAACAAATAATTTCCAAGAACCTGAAACAAGAAGAAAAAATAGCCAAAAAAACCAGATGGATAGATAAATATATGGTTAATTGAATTTGAAACTTTGTGTGTTTCTGGATCCATCGAGTTCATTGAATATTAACCAACAATGATTGATGCTGTGTGGTGGTGTTTCGTAAAAGAAAAAACATCAACAATGTGAAAGAAATTATGACGATATCATACAGTTTAGTTTATTTTGTTCGTGTGAATAATCATTATATTTTCTTTTCTATTTACTTTATCGAATCCGCTCCAAGCAAGAATGTTTTCTCCTATTATCTTGAAGATTTCTTGAAGTTTTTATCAAATGTAAGGAAATAATTATCAAGTTGGCGTGTGTGTGTGTGTGTTGGGATAATTCAAACTATGAATCATCATAATCATCATTTTGCATCCTTTGTGTTGTGGTTATAAATTGTTAATGGGGCATACACGTGAACACACGTAGTGAGAAAAATAGGAATCATATTCGTTCCTTTTCATTTCATACGGAAAAGAATTAAAGAATTTTCTTTCACCGATTCTTCTTACATTTATATTATTAGTCTGAATAGCAGAAAAAATCGAATAATTTATGTTGTTATTGCAAATTTTTTTATATGATTAAAATTGCTAAAAAACACAAAATTTGTGAATGATGATTATGATGAAAGTGATGATCCGTGGAATGTAGAAGATGAAAAAAACAGCGGAAAATGATGACGATGATGATGATAAAATCATCTCATTACAATAATTACATTTTAGATGTAATGGAATCGCAAAAAGACGAGAGATAGAAAGAAAGCTCAATCCAATTCTGCGAATGCAAGTTTTGTTTCCTTTTTCAATTTCTTAATTACTTAATAAAAATTAATAATATAATCCTATTTAGTGTGATGATCGAGCAGCTGATTTGTTTTTTCGATCGGTTGGTTGGTTGGTTCCCAATTCTTTTGTTCTATGCTTCATTTTACTCTCTGTTCTTTGGGTGGTAATTAATTAATTTGACCCAAAAGTTCAAACGATTTTGCTGTGGTTTTTTTCTTCTTGTTGTTCCAATAAATTAATTTTCAGCCAGCCAGTGTTTTCTTATGAGAAAATTTTTTTTGAATCATGTTTTTTGTCTGTTCCAAAATAATCACAAAAGAAATCATCTGAAAAAGTGTTAATAATTTATTTTATTATACCGAGAGTGTGAGAGAGAGTTGCCCTCTACCGGGTTGTCAACTTTTTATTCATCCAATAGGTGTGTGCATTGAATCAGTGAAAAACCATTGATCAATTTATCAAAGTAAAAAAATCAGCATCATTTTTTGATTGAAAACAGTCAATTTTTTTTGTCGAGTTAATTTTTTATTTCTTCTTACGTATCCACTGTGTATGTGTGTTGGTCGTTTGATGCCGCCATTGTCAAGATTTATTGTTGTTGTTGTCGGTCGATCCATTATAATATGCTGAATAATAATAATGAAAAAGAAGAACGAAACAAAAAAATTAAATGTTGGATCCGAAAGAAAAAAAATTAGTTTCAAAAAAATTGCCTTTTAACGATATGAATATGTTTAATCGAGAAAGAAAACGAAAAAAAAATTTGTCTATTTCTCGTCTTGGACGATGTAAAACGAATTTTTCTAACCAATTTTCTTCACCAAAAAGCAAATCTCTTTTCGTCAATTGTTTTCTTCTTTCCATCATCGTTCGTGATAGCGCTGCCGGCTGTCACGAATTTTACATTTATTCCAATCAAAAAAAGAAAAAAAAACAAACTACACATCAAACAAAACACAACGATGATGATGATCGGTTGATCAACATCTTTTCAATTGATTCGATGATGATGACGATAAAGCATCATCATCATGAAAATTTAAACAATAATCTCTCTGTGTGTGTGTGTGTGATAACTGGTCAATAAAAACTAACTATCTGTGTGAACAAGAAGAATGAAAAAAAAGTAAAATTGAATAGAAAAAGAAAATGTTTTTTGCCAAGAAGCTATATTCTTATTGTGTCATGTATACCAGCAGCAGTACATCAGCGAATTTCTACTTGACTGACTTTGGCGCCTAATTTTTTTTCAGTTTGTGTTTGAAATTTATTTCTCCTCAACTTGATTGCTTGGTTGGTTGCTATTTGAAGGTTAAAGTGATTAAATGTAAATCCATAACAACAACAATATCTTTTTGGATAGAAACAGCAACTCTAACCAACCACACTAACTAAAATCATTGAATATGGATAAATTTTTCAAAAAAATTGGCCATCTCCCTTCTTCTCTCTTTCTCTCTCTCTTTCGATTAAATTGTTATCAGCATCATTAGATTCTATTAGCGATTAGCGATGTTTGAACAATCAAAATAGCCATTAATATAAATGCTGATGATGTAGCCGGTTTTTATATCATTAATTTTTGTTTTAAATTGATTCTTTTTTTCAAAAAAAAAGATTTTCTTCATTTTTTTTCTTCTGTCGAACTTGCCAATCATGATGATGATGATCAATTCATTGATGGCCATTTTGCACACATGTTTTTGTGAAGCTATTGTTCTTTTTTCTTATTCTTTTCGAAGCTCTTCCAATCAACCTGTTGATCATTTTTCATATTTTCTCTTGTTCTATGAACATTGAATAAAAAAAAAATAATTAACCGGCAATTTTGAATTGAAAACACAAATAATAAAAATGTATTGGAAAATTCTACCGGCCGTTTTATGCATGAGAAATCTATTTTTACAAAATTTTAGCAAACAATTTCTTTCATCAAAAAAGATTACAAATTCAATCTGAAGAGATTTTCTTCATTTTTCATTCCCTTGAAATTCTAATGATGACTCAGGAATTCAGTTTGGCTGAGAGAGAATGAGAATTTATTTTCTTGGAAAAAAAAATAAAATGAATCGACAACAGTTCATGGCCATAGTGAGTGAGATGTGACTATGACGTAGAATTCGCAACTGTCAACTCGCTATTTCTTTCTCTTGCTTTTTGTGAGTGTAAGAATAATGGATGGTTTTTTTGTTATCCGTGACTATTATTACCGAGTTGATATGAAATTCGGTTATTCATATTCCAAACAACAGAACAATATGTTGCATTTGTGAAATTTTCAAGGTGACAATTTCATCAACTAATCATTTGAAGTTGTTTGAATCGATGCCAACATTTGTTTCATTTTATTTCATCTGTAAAGATTCACTTTCATCATCATTACTCTGGATGATGCTAAATCTTTTTTTCACGCAGTACGTTCACTCTATTTCCATCTATCCACATTCATTCAAATAATCATCATCATGTAAAATTCGATTCATCATTGACCAAAAGAAAGAAAAATGCATCAACAATTCAAGATTCGCTATTCAAAAAGCAAAATCAAACACGTTAAACATGGCTAGCTTCCAACAACAACGTCCGATATATCGTTGTTTATTGACCAAATGACCGATCGGTCGACTGACACACCAATTTTTCATTTATCATTCATTCGAATCATTTTCACTATTGCCATCAATTTCTTCCTGTGTGTGTGTGAATAAGAATGAATAAATGAACATTATACACTGCTTCGAATGAAATTCTTTCATTCCACTAAAAATCATCATTATTCAATACCAAAAATAAAAATTTTCGATTGCCCAAATTTAATTGATTCGAAGAAATGAAAATAAAATCAAAACATGGACCAATCATAATCATCTTAACCAAGAGAATTCAAACATGGACATTGTTTGGGGCTGAAAAATGACAAATTATTAGAAGTGACTTTCGATTCCCGGCTTTTTTCCATTTTTTTTCGTTGACAAGAATCGGAAAAAAATAAAACTTTGATGATTGGAAATATTGAAAACACACACACAAAGAGAGAATCATCGGCATCGATGAATGAAATGAATCGACTAATAATAACAACACAACGGCAACGGCAAGAGAAACAAAGTTTGACAAATCTTTTTTTCGACCAATGTTTGGAGTTTCAAATTGTGGATGAATGGTGGAATCTTTTTGAAATCGAAATAAAACTGTCGTCCGACAATGATTAACGAGGAAAATTTCTTTTTCTTTTTCCATCATCAATTTGGTGACAATCCTCCAATGTTTGTCTTTTTTGGCTACCGAAAATTTTTTCTTTTTCTATTTTATTTCAATGATGATGATAACGGACCAACAAGAAAAAAAGTAGCACAACATTTTTTTGGGTATTTCTCTTTGGACCATCAGAATTAGATGCACCAAATCACCGAATTCATTCATTCATTCTGCCGATTGTCCATTTATTTGATTTGATTTGATTTTGCGAATGGCAATGATGAAAGAATTCTTTTTTCTTTTCTTTTTGGTCGGCCAATAGCCCTGAAGTTGCGGGCAGGGGGAGAAAAAAGTCAATTTTTATTTTTTTGATTAATTATCATTTCAAAAAGTCAAAATATTTCAGTGTTTTTGTTTGTTTGCTGGTTTTTTTTTTTGAAAATGGAATTTCAATGTATGTTTTCTTTCTCATTTATTGATACAAGATTTTTTTTTGCACTAAAGTTTGGTCCATTTTTCAATGTTTGTATGTGTGCGTGTGTGTCAATGTATTGATCAATTACGATGGAAAATTGTCTGATTGTCTTCTTTCGATATGTGATAATAATATTAATAAATGAACAAATTTTTAATTGGAAATTTTTCGGAAATTTCTCAATCACATATGGTTTTCAAAACTTTGCTTTTCATTAGTGAAATCACAAATCAAATAGAAAAATGTTGGAATTTTTTTTTTTTAAACAGAAATAAAATATTTTTTGTTGTACATTTGGACAATGTATCTGACATTTTTATACCAGACTGAAAAAAATCCATTATGGATCAACTTTTCAACGGCGAGAAAAAAATTTTAAGGTGAAAATAGAATTATCAAACAGAAACTGAATCCTAAAATGTGAAATGTCATTCTGTTTAGTGGATCATCTTTGAATCCATTTTCACCAGCTAGCTGTACGAATGTTGTCTTGAATCACCTCGAGCATTCAATGATTTTTTTTTCGACATCGATTTTGAAGAAAAAAAAAATTTATGTTCCAGAAGAGAGAAAGCTGTCAAAAATGTAATGATAATTCAAAAGTTGAAAATAAAAAGATAAAAATATGACGCCCATCATAAATATGGGTGTGTGTCAGTGACAGCATCTGTCTATTATTATGGATGTGTGTAAATGAAGAAAAACGGGATAAAAGTGATCGGAGTGAGGAAACGAAAAATTCCAAATAAAATTTTCAAGAAAATTTTTCAACAACAAAAAAAACAACCAAACAGAATCTATTGGTTCGATGGGCGATAGAAATAAATTCATCATATTTTTTTGTATTTTTTCAAACACTTTTTGTCAGTTATGTGTGTTTGGATGCCAAACGTAAGTGAAAAAAAGTCAGTTGCAGTCTTGAAATCCATTTTTCACAATTTTTTTCTCTCTTGCTCTCTCTCTCTCTGTCTCGTTCCATCATTTGATGTTCACCAGGCAGTCCAGATCGAAAAAAGCCGACCCTGTATTTTGGGTAGCATCACAAAAGAAGAAAAGAGAGAAGAGAGAGAGAGTGAGAAATAAACTTTAATTCTGCCATTGATATATTGATTTAAAATGAATTAAATTGAATGAATGAATGGTCAACGATATACGGCGGATGGTGAACGTGAACGATTCAACGAGCGAAAGCAAAAAAACATTGAGGCGGTAACATCCATAGAATCCATGGCATTCTTTTTTGCAATATTCTTTGAATCGAACAACGACAACAACAACAACAACGACGACGAAAATTTTTTCCTCATTTTTCTTTTCTATTAGCTAAAAATTGGCTTGATTTGACTTGTATCGACTCGACTTGGTTGGTTGGTTGCACTTGATAATGGTGGTGGCGGTTCTTCTTTATTCAAACATAATAGTTGTGATGTGATCACTGATCATGATGATGATCATCAATAATAATCAAAATCAAAATAAAGTTAATTTATTTCCAATCAATTATCGGCTTCATCGGTATCGAATCGAGTATACGGTAGTAATGTGTGTGTGTGTGTGTTGTTTGCAAAAGAAAAAAGCAGTAGTAGTTATCGGTGGTAATAGTGTTAGTAATCGTTTTTTGAAATTTCGGTTTCGGCTTTTTTCTGAACGTAAAACAAAGCAAATAAATGAAAAAACGTTATTCTTCCCGGTATTTCCTGTTTATCGATTATAATTACAGAATGGTAAAGAATAGAAAATTCAAAATTTCTTTACATCGCCACTTTTTTTTATCAAATAGTGAATTTGCATTATGTTTCATTTTTTTGAAAAAATATCAAATTTTCAGCAGGGAAATTCAACCCGGCATTAATCGTAATGTTAGACGAAATGAAATGTTTTTCAACCCTTTTTTTGGTGTTATGTAACCAGAATATCATTATTAAATGTGGTGATACCACACCCAAATTTCATTTGACAACGTCGTCGTCGTCGTTGTTGTTGTTGTTGTTGAGATGACATATTTCTATACCGGGAGGGATAGTTTATTGTTATTTTTCATTGAAAAATATTTTTGTTTTTGTTTTTTCGTTGTTCATTTGTTACTTTTTTGGATATAAAATGATGATCACGGATGATGATGGTTTTGATGATTTATAATTATATAGCGGTTGACGGCAAATTTTTTTCACTATGATTCACAGTATAATTCAATGTCCATACGTTTTGTTTTTTTTACCAACCGTTCTGTGTGATGGGATATAAATTTATTTTTTTTGTTTTACGAAATTTTTCATATTTTTCATTCGATTGTAACATGACGAGGACGAAGAAACCAGCGGGTTAGTACAGCTTAGGTTGTTATTATTATTACATTTTTTTTGAAATGATGAAAATGATGGCAATAAATTTTATTTTCAACCAAAAAAAATATGGGCGTAGGATGAGGTTGATGATGATGGTCATCCGAGAATGAAAAAAAACATGTTATATATCCACCAAAGGAGGTGATTCCAGTGAGAACAAGAAGAATGTGTGTGCCGAAACATACAAAGCATAAAAATATAGTCGATATTTATACCCATTATTCTGATTATTCTCATCATCATATTCCAAAGTCCGGCGGACATTTATAATTGGCTTGTCTACTTTTTTTCTGTTTTCTGCTGTCTACCACACACAGATGACAGAAAAAATAGAATAGTATTGCAATTGTCCAAACCCAAAACAAAATAGAAACAATGTCGTCATTTTTTTATTATTTAGGTCCTAAAGGGTTAACACACACACACACACACACACACACATTTGTTTATTGCTTTATAGGAGCCATTATAATAATAATAATAATAGCTCGTTTATTTTCCCGAAATTTCTTTTGTTTTTTGTTTTTTATGGCCTTAGCCAATTATGATTATTATTATGATATCTTATGGATAGTTTTGTTCGCTTGTTTGTTTGAATGGCGAATAAACTAACATGTCACATTTGGTTCGAATTTAGTTGGTTATTTGATCGAGAATTTGGTATTATATAACTCTGTGTATGTGTAACACGTTTGACATGTTCATTTGTCGTTTCCACAAAACATCACACACACACACACACACACACACAATGATTGCGTTTTAACTCTTTCATTTTTTTTCTATGGTGCCAAAGTTTGTTTATTCCGAAATATGATGGCCGTTTGTGTTTGTTTGTTTGTTTGTCTCATTCTGATGGGTTACCATGGAATCAGAATTACCTCGAAGCTATATTTCATTCATTGTTTTTGATTTGAAATTGACAATTTTCATTTTTTGATTCGCCTATCTGGCCTTATCATAATTATGTCCATTCTGTGTGTGTATGTTTTTGCTGGAAAATTTAATTTTGATTTCACGATTTTTTTTCTTTGAGCCGACAATCATCATCGGAATTAAATAAGCAAGAGCAAAATAGGGTTAAAATTACCTTCTAGACAAGAGCGAAAAAAACCCAAATTACTTTATCGATAATGTTTGTTTGGAAAAACACTACAATTTTGTCGAACAAAACGTAAAAAAAACCTAAAAACCAAATTTATTTTGCGTGTTTATTCTGTTGTACACACACACTCACACACAGCAAGTGAAAACCATAAGATTTTTTTTTCTCCAAAAAATTTTCCATTATTGTATCCAAGTCACGAATTAAAAAAGTCATGTAAACACATTCAATAGTGAAAGAAAGAAAAAAAGCGACAAAAAACGGACAACCAAAAAATAGAGAGAGAGAGAGAAAGAGAACCAAATGATTCTCGATTCTTGGATTCTCTTTGCGTATAGCCTTGAGGCTTTATTTTCATTATTATCAACCAAAAACTACATTTATTCTTTCGTTCGTTTGTTTGTTCGATAGAAAAAAAGATTTCCCCAATGATATAAAATGTCCATAGAATACATCTGGAAATTATACACAATTTTTTTTCTTGCAAATACATTCCTTGTACAAAATAACAATAACACAACAGCAATAATAATCATCAAATAAAAACTAACTGGACTTTGGTCGTCGTTGTAGTTGTATACAATGTATGTATGTTTGTGTGATTAGGTCTTCTTACTCAGACAAGCTTATTACATCAAAATCTGAAAAAAACTTGAATAATTCATATTGAAAAAAATACCCAAACACATACACTATGACTAATCCGCTTTTGGGCGACAGCTATATTTCGCAAGTGAAAAAAACACAAGTAATAATGACATCTCAATCAGATTATTATCATATTATATCAATGAGAGAGAAAAAAGTTTTTTTTTGCAAATTTTCAAAACGAAATGAAGAAAAGGACTTGAAATGCTTTTCACTTGCCTACTCTGCGCTGTGCTATTCGTATAGTTTGCCGACTGACTTGTTGTTGCTAAAATTTGCAATAATTTTTTTTCTTTTCAAAATTTTCATGTAAATCGTTTTCAATTGACAAAAAAAAATTTCATCTCATAACAACAAACGAAAAAAGGATTTTTTCCCTGTTTCTCAGCTCCATATGATAGTGTAATGGGTGATATGAATAATTGAAATCGACTTTTTTTGAAAGAAAAATAAGACATTTTCTTTTCTTTTTTTCTTGTGATAAATGTTTATAAAATTAATGATGATATCGTAATGTAGCACACAAACACATACATTTACGAATGTATGAAAAAAACAAGAAGAAAATTGTCCACACACACACACACACATACAACAGAAAAGAACCGAACCGAAAACACATGGGAAAGAAATTCTTCCTCATCATCATCTATGTGGATCCTTTCATTTTCATTAGTTATTCATTTCTCTAGGGGCCTAAGTTCATTGAAACAAAAAAAGATATTCAGAGAAATTTTCATGGTTATTTTTCACCACCCCCACCACCAACACCATCATCATCATCACTATTTCCTTCCACACAAATCTCTCAGATTTTTTCCTGGGCGTAAAAGCCGGTTCATTAAATTTCCCCGATTGCATTTTGATTACTAGATTCATCATTCTCATTTTCCATCTTATTAATTGATTTTTTTCTCTCTTTTTTTTCTAACAGGTAAGCCTTTCATTTATTTCCATTCATGGGTTGATATTTTTTTCGGCGGCCAACAAAACCGAACATTTCCTCCATTTCCTTTCACGGCATTGGCATGGATTAGAACGTTTTTTTCTGGAAAATTTTCCAGATTTGTTGTTCAAATGACATTTCCACAGGTTTGAGAATATAAAAAGCCAAGCGAATGTTGTTAAAGCAAAGATGGAGATTATGATTGACAAATAATTAGATGGTTGTATGTATGTATGTTTGAATTTGTTTCATCATTTATCATTTTCAAAAAAGAAAAAAAAATCAACATCATTTGTCACATGTCCACTGTGTGTGTGTTTGAGCGGGTGGTATACAATTTTGCCAACAATAACAAAAAAAATGATATCAACCAGCCCGAAAGTAATAATCATTTTTTGTGAGGCCATCAAATAATAATTAAAACCTTTTTGTGATATCCACGTATGTAACATTTGAATGATTTTCTTCAAACAAACAAAAACCAATTCATTCAACCATACGATTTATTCTGGAACGTTCACTTGTTCGTTTGTTTAATTTCTTTTGCACTTTTTTTCGTTTTCTAATTTCAAAAAAGAGAAAAGTCAATAAAAATTGAAAAAACCAGTGAGAGAAACAATTCATTTATCATTGTCAACGTTTTATTGCTTCATTTGAAATGATTTTCTATAGTCAAATTTATTGAACACTTGATAACATTTCCGATTCCGGTATTTACACAATTTCCTTAAATATTAAAATTGTTATGAAAACAGCAATGGTTTTTTCCCAATGGCTACAATTGTAACGAATTGAAGAAATTGATTTTTTTCTGATAAAAATGCAGCATTTAAAACATCCGATTATGGCCCAATCAATTGATGTGTGATGGTGGTCATTATTTTCATTATGTTCATTGTTTTTCTTTCGTTTTTTTCATCTCTCTCTCTCACACACACACAATGAACCCATTAGCCCATTATATTGCAACAGCATTTAGGGACAAAAAAAAATTCAATCTATATTGAATATCTGAATGTTTTTTCTGCATTTCTGTAATCACATTCTGGTTCGATTACACTTTGAAAAGTTTTCCTGAAAGTCAATATTTTTATAATAATTGTTTAGGAAATTTTCTGGAAAAATTTCATTTGAAAAATTAAAAAATTTTACCATTTTTCTCTTTCCCTTCCATCGATGAAATCATCACCATTATTATCATAATGATGATTCATCAGAAATATTAATACATTTCATCGCCACTTTTGTACATATGACCGGAATTGATTGAGCTACTTTTAGCTACTTTTTTGCTTTGTTTCTATTATTTTTTTGTTGGTAGAATTAATTACATAAATTCTCGCTCTCTTTGGAATTATAAGAATTGTTTTTTTCATACACTTGAGAGAATATGTTGCCACAAAATATTCTCGAAAAAAAAGAAATTTTTTATTGGGTTGTCATCCGAAATATATGCCTATTCTGTGTTTGAAATTGTTTCAATTCAATTCAACCTCTCCTGGGCCTTGTGAAATGTTTTTCATGCTTGTTTTTCAATGCCATTCATCCACACACACACACATGCAATGATGATGATGACGATCGAGCTTAGGTCAGCAGAAAATTTATATATCTCAAAACGGCGACGACAAGAAAAATAAAAATGAAAAACCAATTGAAATAACTTGAAAAACATTTTGTTTTTTGATACACTTTTTTCATGTGTTACAAGATAAACACAAAGTTTTCATTCTCGTTCATTCATTTATGTTTCCTGTTGTTGTTGTTGTTGTTGCTGTTTTTCCGTTGTCTGGATAATAGCATTCAATTTCTTGAAAAATAATGTTATTTTTTACAATGATAATAATTTCCATGTTCCAAATGGAACTTGTATATATGCTTGTTTCAATCGAAACATCTTAATCTTCAATGTTTGAAATACCAACTCAAATATAGACCTTTTTATTGAATGTTTCCTATGTGTATGTATTTGTGTGCGTGTGATTAGAAAGACGAAATAATAAAAATTTCAGATTTCAGACAGAATGTAATGCACCATAGTATCAGTGAGATTTATCATTAGTTTCAATGGATCGGAAACCACAAGAAAGAAAATAGAATCGATTCAGCCATTCATCATCATTGAGAGAATGAGAATTTCATTTCATTTGATTTCAAAAAAAATGTTATTTATTTCACAAAGTTATAATTGATGAAACTTTGCACTTATGAAAACCAGGAAAAACAACGACAACAACAATTCCGGTCGTTGGATTTTCAGAATTCCAATAAAGAAATTATTGAAAAAATTTCAATTGAATTTCTGTCTGGCACTATTGACAAGCTACTAAAATAAATATCCTGGAATGTAAAAAATATATGAAAGTTTCATATCCGAAATCCAATCTTTTCTCATTCATTGATTCATTGATGATGATAGAAAGAGAGTGTACTTTCTCTCTAAAGAGAGATAATGTTGTTTCAATTGATGTGGGCTTGATGATGATTTTTTTCTGGACCATTATGGCCACAATCCAGTATGTCATATTTAGTCGATCACGCTATTGTCATCATCATCATAATCATATGAAAAATCACGATATATCTGTGTGTGTGTGTGTGTGTGTATTGAGAGAAAATTCATTGAACAAAAGCGATGATTAATGATTCTTCTCTGATGATGATTTGAACACAAAGATACATTTTATCAAAAAAAAAGATGGGATGGAAAGAAAAATTCATTATTATCAACCTAAACAACAACTACCATGATGATGATAATTTGCCATTATTTAACCATCAGGTTTCTGGAACCTTGTTGTCGTTGTTGTTGTGGTTATCATATTCACATTCCCATTCAAAATTCATTTATAAATCTTTGGAATTCTTGCTCGATATTTATGTACTCTCACTTTCACTCTCTTTTCAAATAATGATAATATATCGGGTCAATTCCATTAGAGTGCGTGTGTATGTGTGTGTGTGTGTGTGTTCCATTCATTGGGTATTATGAAATGACAGTAGCTGAATGAATGACTGCATGAATGTACAATTGAAAATCAATTAATCAAAAGTAGGAAAAAAACTGAAAGATTGAAAGTGGCTACAATCCGACAACTTTGCGTGCCCTATTCAATTCAATTTGATTCGATTCGATTCGATTCGATGAAAAATAGAAGAAATAGGAAACGAAATTTAAAAATTTACTTTTCATTTGAATCATCATCATTATAATTATCCGCTTGTTTGTTTTTGTTTTTGTATTTTGAGTTGGATAATTGAAAAATTTCATTCTTCCAAATCGATAATTTTCGATTAATTTTCCAATGAGCTATAGGAGGATGAGAAATTCAATTAATTGATTGAATAGATTTGTCATTGCATCGGTTTGAAATCTGGATTTTCAATTTTACAAGCAAACAATTCTTTCTCCCTTTTACAAAATTACCGACTTGGAACCAGCAGTGAAACAAAAAAAAAAGACATTTTTCAAACCTGATTATGTGAAAAAAATGATTAATTATAATTCTGAAAATTTATTTCATAAAAAACAAAAAATAAATTTCGAAAATAAATTTTTTTCTGGTTCCACCTTGTCTCACATGCATGGAATCCATCCATTTCCTGTGTTTGTAGACAATTGAATTTTTTTGTTTTGTTTTGTTTCCCACCACCATTCATTTCATCCATTTCAATTTCTCATTTATGATGATTTTCTCTAGATGGATTTATATATTCGACAAATGAATTATGACAATTTGGATGACAAAAACAAAAACAAAAACAAAAACAATGGGTCCACACACACAATTTTTCAAGCTTGACATTATTATTCTTGTTTTGTTGTTGTTTTTCGAAATCTTTTTTTTCGTAGAAAATTCTACCATTTTTAAAATCAAATCTAGTCGATTGTTTTTTTCTGGTAATTATTGTCTGGCCATCCATGTTTGATTTGTGGCGGTTGTCGTCGTTGTCGTTGTCTTTGTCGCTGTTGTTGACATTTTCATGTTTTATGAAATTTCTTTGAAAATTATTATTTTTTTAAATATTTTCATTTTTTTTTGATAAATTACCTTTTCTCTCTCTCTCCAGCTACCAGTTGATTCGGTCGGTCGATTCTGTCATGTTTTTGTTCCAATTCAATCTTGTCATATTTACTTTGATTTGTATGGTATCTGGTTTTTGTCGTTGTTTTTTTCGGAATTTCAAAACAATCCAGTTGAAATGAGTTTTGAAAACTTAAGTTTTTTTTTATTTCTTTATCATTTTTTTCGCGAAAAAAAGTTTGTTTTCTTTCTGCAAAAACGCTGATGATGATGATTCTTGCTGCTAGTTTTTAGTTTATAACAGGGGTTCATAAAAAATGAAAAAAACTTTTTGAAATGCGCGATAATGAAAAAAACACATTGTAAAATTCTGCTTATTTTTATCGACGTTGTTTGTTGTTGTTGTCGTTGTCAAATATTATGTTTATGTGTGACAGTTTTTTATTTTTTGATGACTTGACGAATCGATTTGCTACATAATAATAATAAAGCAGGAAAAAAATGAAATTTTAATTTTTATTGCGCCGATTTCATGTGTATGACGATGAATGGAAAAAAACTTTTTTTTTGTTTACATTGATCTCAACCAACTGGATTGAAAGAAACCGGCCGCTAAAGCTTCCTTCCTTTGCTCTTAACAGTACAAAATGAAGTTTTTCTTATTTAAAGCTCGAGGATACAAAATTCAAGACAATTTCCGGTACCGGGTAAAATTGTAATCAACTTTACTATAGTGATTGATTTCTTCCAAAAACCGCAACTGAATCTTTTTTCTTGTATAATTAATAAGAACAATGAATCAAGATAGGAATGAAACATGAACCAAAAAAATGACTGATGATGATGATGTTGATGATGTTACCAAGAACAAAAAATCTAATGGATGAGATTCTATAGTAGAATCTTTAAGAATGAATTGAGAAAATGTTTAACTTTCCTCGTACAATTTGCTAATGATTTGGTACACATCAATCAAAAAATAATCGTTTATATCGGTTATTTTTTTTTGGTTCTGGCTTTGCGATTCTATACACAAAAAAAATAATTCATTTTATTCGAACATTTGCAACCATGTGACAATGATAATAATATTGATAGTAACAACAACAACAATAAAAGAAATAAATGATTGAAATTCTAGCAAACCAAACGAAATTCGGTTGCTTGTTTTTCATTCTAGAATTTTATTTTTTGTTTGTTTGTTTCATTTCTTTCTATTCAAGCAATTCCAAAGAATATGTCATTGCTTGCTTGCTTGTTCTGTGTGTGATTAATTGATTCTGACCTATAGAACTTTATTGTAGAAACTAAGAAGACATTAAATTTACAGCCACACAAACGCACACATACACATGCATGCATGTATTATTGACAAATATATTATTGTCATTTGAAAATTTTTGTTGACATTTTTCTCAGGAATAAAGAAATTAATATTTTTGTTGTTTTTCACACACAAACACATACTGATGATCAAATGTGTCATCGTCGTTCATCGATTATGATGATGTTTGACTACTAATCGCGATATTTTCGTTGTTATTGTATTCTATACTTCTCACATTTTAGTTTGAAGGTTTTATTTAGTTGATTTATAATATTGAGACAATCAAAATTCCATGGAAATTGTGGAAGAAAAAAATGAAAAATTCATTGTACACATCCTATGATTATCATACAGACGACAAAACTATTTTGTTTTCCACTGAAAACGTTTGGCCATCTTTATCGGTTTTGGCAAAACCGTTCATCTCTTTCTTTTTTTTCTTTCTTTCATTCGTTTTCCGGACAAATCATCTCATAAATTTATTCGATTTCTTTTATGATTATTACCGTCATTGATCGTGTAGTTTGTTCTTTGTTTTTATTTTTCTCCTACAAAGACCATAATAATAATCATCATCATTGTCACTTTTGTTCAAATCTAAAGACTTGCTTTTGTATGCGTTGGCCTCAAGCAAATAACCGCTTTTTTGATGATGATGATGATTTTTACCCAAAAACAGATGCTTTAGGTTCCTGATGAGTTCAATGTCCGCGTGTTTTAAAAGCCATTCTTTTTCTCTTCAATTTGACCTCAATTCAATTTTTCATCTGTCCTGTTTTCTCTCTCTCTCTCTGTGTGTGTGTGTGTGTGTGTGTGTGTGTGTGTGTGTTTGAAAAAGATTTCCATTGAGATGCTTATTAGTTTTGTGCAAGAAAAATCCAAGATTTTTTTTGTCATTTTCTCTATAACAATTCATTGCGGTTCTATGGAAACGAATTGTTTCGGTTTTTTTCAAGATTTTTTTTACTTCATCTTTATTCATCCATGATGATAATGATGAAGATGTTTTGAAGACGTCATAAAGATCCAAGAAGAAAAACGAAAACCATTTGAAATATCAATTCTAAGGAAAAAATGAACGAGAGAATGACTACAACAAACCAACCAACCAACCGATCGACTGACATCAGCAACAATAACAAATTTAATAAGAAATTTGAATTTTTAAATTTCTACTTCATATTTTAGCAGTCAGTCTATTTTCTTTGAACAATGAAAAAATGATGATTTCTTCTGATATTACATGATGATGATGATGATGATGGAAATCTACAAATTTTTTTTCTTTGCACCAACATGTAATATTTAAATCCGATTATTTGAAAATATTTTTTTTATATTGAACGAAAATCCAAATCTGTATGCGAAAAAAGAAAATAGAACGGATCAAAATTAAAAAAAAAATCGAATCGACAAATCCTTTCACCGGGTGATGACTCATAAACATGTGATTCAACAATCATAACGATGACAATGTGGTTATAGTAGTGAAAATTTTTACCACAAACTAAAGAGGGAAATCAAAATTCGATTGATTAATCTGATTTTTTTTTCACAGAACTTGCGATGATTACAAACATATTCTTGGAATCTATTTCCAAATTTCCATTCTAATGGGGTGATTATGTATGTCTGTGTGTTTGAGCGACGATGATCCAAACTCACCAGAATCCTTTTGTGCCATTATTATTATTTATAGCTGTAAATAACTAAAATATTCGAACAATTTTGATTAAGAGGAAAGAAAAAACACTACCAAACCAATCGATATCTGGTTTAGTTCGAATTGAATCTATGGCCATAAATCTTTAACACTCACTGATGATGCTGATTTTGGTCGAAAACAAAATAAATAAAAATAAAAATGTTCGGCATCTTTTTTCTATTATTCATTCATTCAATGGATCATCTTTCTTTCTATGAAATGGAATGAAATGAATTTGCGTGCCTTATATATCTTTATGCACAAAAAGAGAGAGAGAATAATTCACGGAATTTTTTTACTCTTATTTCACTATCTTTTTCATCGATTGTTTTATATGTGAAAGAATTCGAAAACAATTCTTTGGAATTGAATCAATAAATCATGACCATCAGATATATGGTAAACATTGATGAAAAATATTCTTTGCTGTTGTTGTTTTACATCAAATTACCTGAAATTATTATTTACCTTTTTAATAAACGTGACGCCATCTAACGATTCAGTGTCAAACTGTTGTTTGTTGAATTTTTATTTTTCATGTTTGCACTGTGTTGAGACATTGTGTGTGTGTGTGTGTGTGCAACATATCTCAATCAGATTAATTTTTGAATGGTAAAATTTTATTCAATAATTGCCCCAAAGATAATTTAATTTATTTGGTTTATCCAGAAATTTCAAGATTAACCATCCAAGCACTTAATTTGTGGTGTGGATTTTTTTTTTTGATGATAACTGCAACGAATTAAATTGACTGGTCGTGGTCATTTGTCGGAGTTTGAGTTGATTATTGTTGTCTCATTCTTGAATAAAGTGAGACAAATTGGTTTCGCAGAAATCAAACAGTAAAGAAAAAAAATCATCACCACCACCCCTACCACTCTATTACCCGCAGAATTTCCGATCCGAAAAAAATACAAGCAAATCAGAATAATTGACTTTTTTCACTGGTTGTTGTTGTTGTTTGCTCCAATCATTTTTATAGCCAAAACAAAAATGAGGCCAACACAATTCATTTCGTCATTGATGTTTTACCATTATCATCATCATCATCTTCACTTAACTTTAATCATAGTGGGCCTGTTTAGGTTCTAATTTTCTTTTATCATTTAGTAGAAAAATTGTCCAAAAAAAACAAGAAAACCAGAAAAAAAATTCAGTATTCCCACACACCCACGCACGTCATTTTCTTTGATTTTCATTCATCGACATTCATAGCCATTGATAATGATGATGATAATAATAATAATTCCACACCACCATCACAACCACCACCACCACCACACACACACACACATTTATTTGTGAAGTTGATTTTTTTCACTCATTGATTCTATAGTGAAACATTTATTTGATTTCCATGAAAATTATCAAGTAAAACAGAAGAAGTTGGAGAGTGAGAGAGAGAGAGAGAGAGAGAGAGAGAAAATCCTTACCCAACAAATAACGAAAGTATCAGCCAGAAATCCAAAACCATCATCATCATCTACTATTATTTTTTTCTGTTCTTTCTATTCAAAATGTATACACTAAACGATGATCGTCTTTTATTTTTCTTTCATTTTGGCAAGAATGTTCCAAAAACGATGAAGAGATTAATGTGAATCAATTGTCTCTAATGGACACTCATTTATTCTGGTCTAGTCTCCCTTTCTCTCTCTCTCTCTCACTCGCTCTGGTTTAATATTCTAAACTGAGTGAGAAAGAAAAAAAACAAACGACGATTGCTACATAGAATCGTTGTCGTTGTTGTGTGTGAAGTTTATAAACATTGTGTCTCTCTCTATTTTTCTTGGTCGATGCTTAAAATGATGATGGTTTTCGTTGATATTTTGCACATAAAATTCGCCATAGGATAGATAACTACTTAATTCAGTTCGATTTCTTTCGTTTTTTGTTTTTTCTGTTTGTTTTTTTTTTGTTTAATCTTTGATCATTTTCGATCAGGTCTTTATCATTGTCGTTTTTTTTCGTTTTGTTGTTTTTATTTCGCCACTCTAAATTCTACGGGTTTTTGTTTTTGTTGATTCTGTTTTTTCGTTTATTGTTCAATATATAAATTGATAATGATGATGGCCATCATGATATTGGTCATATCCATGGATGATTTTTTCTCTTTTGTTTTATTGTTTCATTCAAAAATTTGATTATTGAAAATACTTTGATTTTTTTCATTTGAAAATAAAGAATCAAAAAAAAAAAAAAAAAATCATCTGGTAGAGAGTTACACCAGGAATAGAATTTGTAATGAGTTTGTTTCATCTAACACAACAATTCAGAATCGATAGTGGGTGATCCTCATCAGATTGATCGAGAATCATTTTCTGTCTGTCTGCCTGTGCTATTTGTTTTTCAACCAAAAAAAAGATTGGATAAAAATCAATGTGGGTTTGTATGTGATCATTTAATGTGTGGATTCACTCCACTTACCACTTTATCTTTTTTTATATTACATCCAACATTGATGATGATGATGATGGCATTCTCTGGTTTATCTCTCAATTCTTTGCTTTCAAATTCTTTTCTGTTTGTTTCTGTTCAGTTCCTCATTGGATTCTTTACTAGATTTCAACCATCTTTAATTTGCCCATTTAGTTTTTCATCGAATTATTTATGACTGTTTTTACTGTTGTTATTAGATTCAGTAAAAAAGTTCTTAAAAATCGGCAAAATGATTTACTCTCACAAGAAAAAAAAACAAACAAAATCAATGAATGGGTAGAATTGAAAGTGGAAATTTTCTGATTTCAATATCATTATTATTCTTCTTTGATTCCACATATATTTACGGCTAACGAATTTTTTCTTTCAATTCAGATCCACTGGCCCAGATTATTTATAAAGTGATAGTGACGAAAAAATAGATTCCGGTTTCAGATGAAATTTTTATGTAAAATTTTGGTTGTTTTTTTCTCAAAAAATCCGGTCGAAAAAAGTTTATTTTTTCCATAGGAAAAAATCGAAATTTTCAATGGAAAATTCACTCATTTCAAAGTTTTTTCTTGTTCCATTCCATGATATTCAGTTTGTTGATTTTTTCACTCTTCTCTTGTTGTTTTGATATTTTTTCCTATTCATGTATTTCCATTCCTGAAGAGTTCTTTTTTTTGATCAAAAAATATAAATTCACAAAAGAATGAAAACTTTTCAATTTCGATATACCAATATTTGCAACTTATGCACGGCTATAGGCAAAGGAAAAAAACGAAATGAAATGAAATGTTTAAGTAAATCACATTCAAACAGACGGTGAACAACAGTTGAAAGTTTCACTAGAATTAAGATGAAAAAAAATTGAAAATTCTATGATTTATTTTCTCATTCAAAATTAACAAAAACAAGCAAACAACCAACCAACCGACCGATATACAATCAATTGATAATTTTGAATGACAAAATTAAACTCGTTTTCTTTCAAGAAATTGGTTGTTATTCGTTTTTTTCAAACGATGTGTTTGAATATTCTCTCCTTTATGTTTACAACAAATGTTGATGATGATCAATATTTTTTTTTAGATTCAAAGATGTTTTTTGTTGCTGTTGTTATTGTGCAAACACTGTTGTCTTTCACTTGAATTTTATTTATTTGTTATTTTTTGGAAGCAAAACAACCAAATTCTCTACCCATTTAATTATTTAAACTTGGAATGAAAAACTGTTTCCACGAAACCCGTATCGCACACACACACAAACGCTTGTAAATATTTAGTAAACAAAAAAACCTGAAATTAGAACGAGCAAAAACATCCTCTTTTTCCCTAATTCAAACAAATTGTCAACACTTTTTTTGGTTGAACAAGATAAAAATTTTAATTTTTTACAAAAAAATGTGTCTTTTGAAAAGTGAAAAACGACAGAAAAGAAAATTTTCGGGAATACAATCATCATCATCTTGAAAAGTCTCAAAGGAATTGCCCATGTTCTTTTCGGAGAGAAAAAAAATTGTAGCAAATCTCAATAAAGAAAAATTATTGGTCCCGTGAAAGTTTTTCTCTCTCTCTCCCGTCCGTTTTTTTTGACACAACTCTTGGTGGTTGATTGTCGTCGTTGTCGGCGAAACGGTTAAAATTTTCTTTTTATTTTTGTTTTTTAAATTTTTTATTTATGAAAAAAGACCGAAAAAAATTTTTATAGACCAGCATACCATTCAACGAAAACAAAACAAAAAAAAAATATTCGGCCGGGAAAACAACAACAAATTGTGTGTCACGGCAATGAGAGAAAAGAACATACGACCTGAATATGTTTGTTCTATGCCCAAAGAAGAAAGGAAAATTTACATAATAAAACAATGCAACAAAACGAAGAATACAAAATGATCCAAGAGATTATGATGATGATGATGACGAGAACAAACAACAAATCATAATTTAGTTTATTTTTTGGTTTCGGTTGTTACACAATCCCGGTATTTCAGCCCGGAATTATATATGATGCTTATTGTTGTTTTCCAGAAACGACAAAATGATTATGATCAACGTTTTGGCAACGTGGTTTTTTATGATGTTGATGATGATGGAAAATGGTAGTAAAAAAGAAAGAAAAAAACTAGAAAACCATATGGAAATAAAAATAAGTGACTCGACGTTCGACGAAAAAGAAAATGAAAAAAAAACGAGAACCAAAAGTTACCGCCAATCATCTCTGATGGATGCGGAATATTTTTTTTTCGCTGCTGGTATTTGATTTGGTTAGAATCATGGTGAATCAAGCAACAAAAAAAAAACATTATGAACAGAGAGTGAAAGAGAGAAAAATTGTGCTGAACCATTAGATTATTTGCATATTGAATATGAAAATGAATGATGAATTTGAATATGGTTGAGTTTTTTCATCATTTCATTTCATTCAATATTTGTTTGTTTTTCGGTGAATGATGATGATGATGGAAATTCATCATTCATTTATTATTTGGGTGACATATATTCAAATGGATTTTTCAGATATTTCTTATGAATATACCGTCAATCAGACTCTTTTTCTTTTTCTCTCAGAATCTATTTCTAGTGTTTGGTTTTTTCCATTTCTTTCTAATGCAATTTGACTTTCAGTTACTCGAATTCATCGATCGAAAAAGAGCATTTGCTTTTTTCAAAAGATTGAAATTTAGTTATTTCATTATGAGCAAAAAAAAAAAAAAAAATAACAAGAAAAAATTCAAAATCTCGTTTACAAACAACTAAAATTTGAATTTTCATTTCATTCATTCATCATCCAGATGGAAAAAATCTGAAAATAATTATATTTCAGTCGAAAAACGAAAAATTAATTATCATCAATTTACCGTAGTTGTAGCAGTAGTAGTAGTAGTAGTAGTAGTAGTGGGAAAAAATTTATCATTACAAAATAATGATGATGGTAAATTATATTTGATTATCATATCATGGAAACTCATTGAAACTGGTGGTGGCTGAAAAATGAATAAATTTTGTTCTCTCTCAAACCTAAACAATTGACGGTGAGAAATTCCAAAGCCCGAATTCCTCTCATCATCATCGAGCAAAAATGAAGAATTAAAAATCCATTTTTGAATTTTGAAAATAAAAACAAAAAATATTCAATTATCATCAGCATACAGTTTTTTAAAGTAAATTTTTTTCTCATCATCATCATATGAGGGATCGTTTTCCTAATAATTGAATTAGAATACCGCTGTACACATTGTGCGTGAACGAAATGAAACTCTCCGATTTCACCATCATGAGGATGAAAATGAATATTTTTATTTTTTTGAAAAATGAATAAATATTCATTTTTCATTTTTTACGGCGTATTTTTTGGTGGCCGGAAAATAAATTCAAAAAAAAAAAAAAAAATTTCACCCAAATTTTAAAAAACTTTCTTTTCAATGTGTTTTTGTTGTGATGAGATTTTTTTTTTTTGGTTCTGGTTGAAAATTGAAACCTTCAATGATAATAATGATGATGATGAAAAATCCTTGGTATCTTCGGTCTGTTTTCATTCATTTTCACTTTTCAATTTTATCCGGAATAATTTACAGCAAATGTATGTGTATGGTTCGTTGAACTATGGTTTTCTGAAATTCAATGTGTGTGTGACACATCCCCATATATACAGATATTTGTCTGATTCTTTGATTTGAATTGTAAATTTTTTCTCTTTCCATTTATTTGTTGAGAACTAGAAAACCTCTACCTGTGTGTCGGTTTCATTAATTTTCAATTTTCAACCTCGAAAAAAAAGTTCAATTCTGAAATTCAAATTTGACTCGGTGTTTGAGTAGTATTAAAGTATTAGATATTAATGATGATAATAAAATTTTATGTTTTCTCGTTGTTGTTGTTGAAATAGATTGTGAAAATATGTCAGAAAAGAATTACTTTTTCATATACAATCACAAAATGAATTGGCTAACGACTGGTAGGCTGAAACATGTTTTTGTGATCCGAAAACATAAGTCGATTATTATTTAGGTTTCTTTTTCGTTTTTTCGTTTTTTTTTTTTTGATTATGGTTATATCCATTTGTTCCGGTCCATAAACCAGGGTTAGCTTGTCTAGAATTTATTCATTTTATTTGGATTCAATTTTTATTTGTCAAAAAACGGTGTGTTGTTGTTGGTTTTTTATTATTATTGGCTTTCGTAAATTTTCAAAAAATTGATGATGACAATGATTTTAAATAATTTGGCAAGTTAGTTACAATGTTACCATTGTTTTGAATGGATCGAGTGAAAAAATTTATAATTATCTGGTTATAATTTTCTTCATGTTTTCAAAGGCCATTGCACGTTTTATCGTTTGGTCAATTCAATTGAAACCGAAGAAAAAGTGTTGTAAAGTTGAAACATTGAATAAAAACATACAAACACACATGCATTTGATGATTTGTGTTTGGCAGAATAAAAAATTTCGATTCTTTGAAAAAGATTATGACCCATTATTGTGATGGTGATCATATTCTAATCGATTCGTATTTTTTTCTTGTAGTGAATAGATGTATATGGATATTAATCGACAATCATCGAATATGTAAAATTCTGTAAAAAAGAAGAATTTTGCTAGAATCATCCGTGTTTGTAATGTGTGTGTGTGTGTGTGTGAGTGTGAGTGTGCACAACCCATTAAAATTATTAATATTTTTAATATTATAATTTTCTCTCTCTCTCTCCTCACTTTTTTCGTATTGAAATTGAATTTTTTTGGCTGAATATATATCTCTCTCTCTTTTTAGATATAATGTATATTGGTGTGTATTGGCCATAAAAATTCTTGATTCAATGATCCTTATGTATTGAATTTTTTTCCTTTTTTTCTTTCTTTCTTTTTGGCAATAAAAAAGTGAATTTTAGAAAAAAAAATCCTATAGCGCATTGATGGTGGTAGTGCCACACAAACACGATGTATGATGTAGAATTTTTTCTCTTTTTTTCAAAGAAAGAAAAAATGTCAAAAAATATCTATAAATTCAATAAATTCCCAGTTCCTTGTTCCATCATTTGATTCCATTTTTATTTCATTTTTTCCCTCTGCCAGTGTGTGAATGTATGTCTACGGACATTATGCGAAAACATTTTTTTTCTTTATGCAATAATAATAATAAATAGTACGAAATAGAGGCGAAACGAACAAAAAAAATCGAGTTTTTGAATAAAATTATCGTTTTTTTTCTATCCCGTTCAAACTTCTCACACACCCCCTCATGAAAACACACCCATCATCAAAAGATTCACACACACTAAAAAAATTCATAGTAAACACATTTCAGATTCCGGGTAACACACACACAATATATCATTCTCTCAATTCTCACTTGCATTCACAATTCAATTCGATTCGATTTGGTATTTTGTTTGTTTAATTCGATTTGCAATTCTGGCGGCTGGGCTGTGTCAGTCAATCGGTTTTTTATTTCTGGTCGGGAATCAGCCATTTTTATCTTTTATTCATTTTGTTTATTCATATTTTTTTTATTTTCCGAGCTTGTTTTATTGGTTTATTTCGGGATCAAAAAGATCAATTTTTTTCGAAAAGAAATGAATTCCAAATTCTTGAATTACACTTCTCATCATCATCAACCATACTTGAATTCTTTTCATTTTTCCCTTTCTTAAACATATATGGGAGTGGCGAAAAAAGTGATTCTCATCCAATTCTTCTGTATGATTTTTATTTTTATTGTTATTGTTTGTTTTTTTGGTTTGTTGGTTTGTCTCTGAAGTAAATTCAAAAATTCCAAAACATTATCAAGCAAACACTAAACTTGCTCGATTCAATTGAATTCATATTTTTCTCATTTTTTTTTGTTAAATTCAAATTTGCGGCTCCCTAAAAAGAAATTTCAACGGTTTTTTTTAAAAAGAGATTTTTGGCGAGATGAAAGAGAAAAAGTTATGAATGATTATACCATTTATTGTTGTTCACTTTATTCCCCGGTATGTTGAACTGAGAGAAAAAACATTTCCAAATTAACGAAATGAATTGCCCAGAACTTTTTATTCTGCGGAAAAAAGTCAGAATGTTCTTAAAATGAAAAAAAAGTGAGAGAACCTCATAAATAAAACCTTTTTTTCGCCATCGTTTCGTGTTTGATGGTGTATCGTGTTTAATAGTACCCAGAAGAGTTGCATTCCTGTGTTCAACGAAAGATTTGATCCAAACTGGAAGTTGAAAGTCCAGGAAAAAACAAACAAAAATAAAACAAAAAATCTCATCATTCAAGTTGCAAATTTTCTTGGAACATAAAAGAATAAAAAACTAAACGCGATCGGATCCAACAACTTAACTTTTGAATTTTTCTTTTTCATCTTCTTTTTTTCAGGCCTGTTTTCGGCACCAATTTTCTTGTTGTTGTTTGTTTTGGGATGCAAATGAGCTTAGCAAATTTTTCTTTTTTCTCTCTGTTTGGGTCAATAAATGGTTGATCAATTGATTTTTTATGTTTTTCTCTTTCTTTCTGGCCAATCTCAATTTCTTCAAGATTGCTTCATATTATTGCAATTAGAGTTTTGTTTGGCTTTCAGACTAGACTACGCTTTATATTTATCTATCGCCAAAACATTAATAATTGCTTTGGCTCCCTATCTCTTTTTGTGTATCTAATTGAATGAATGATGGTGATGATAATGATAATGATGGCAAGATCAGATATGAATTTTCTTTTCCTCTCACTTCATGGCCATTCAAACCAGGTGATGAATTCCATTAACGATTCCCGTTTGGATGAAACGATTCTTCTTTCTACATATTGTGGTTGGTTAGTGCATTGGATTCTTTTGCAATCTAGACTTTGTAGAAAAAAGAAAATTCTTTAAGAATAAAAATGTTTGATTAGCACGCAATACACCAATTTACTCTATTCGTATATACAGCGATTCTTCTTCAAAGATTTTTTTTCTTCATTCTTTTACTCAATTCCTGTTTATTGTGACCGATGATTATTTCACATTCTTTAACTTATTATTTTGTTTCTGAATTTGTGACTATCATCATCATTATCGCCATCAATGATTATGGTTATTATGACCATTAACCACGATATAAATCGATATAAAACCAATGTGCCAGTCACAAAAATAAAGGATTTATATATTTTGTGTATGAGTGGGCGTTTATCTGTGTGATGGAAAATTTATTGCTGCAATTAGAATGAAAGGCAAATATAATAAGAAAACCGGTAATTTGTATATAATGTGAATCTGCCGGATACAGGTGTGTGTGTTGAAATTTTTGTGCTTGATCTTGGAATATTTCTTGGGAATTTTTCAGCAAATTTTCTTAACGGAAACCAGATTGCAAAAAAATCTGTTCGTGTGTGTGTGTGTGTGTCTACTTGAAGTTGGTATGAATCAACACGAACAAGTTGTCGTGGAATGAAAAAATAATTTTTTTAATGATTATTAAACGGTCGAAATGATGATGATCGTTTTCATTTTCATTTTCAATGTATTACACCCACACACACACCTACTGTCATTTGAACACTTCAAACATGTTTCAAATAAGTTACACCGTAGAATTCTCACCAGGTAAAAAAATTAACAAAAATTACTTTTTGTTAACCTGGATTTGTTTACATTTGTCCACAATACACTAAGTATTCAAATATGCAAATCATATAATCATCGATGATGATGATGATGATGATGATGATGATGATGATGGAAATCAAAAGGTATCCAAAACGTTCGCACACACACACACACTACTCCCATTATGTGTGTGTATATTTACATTTATCCCGGATGAATTCAACGATCCAAAACGTTAGGGAATGAAATTTGAATATTCACAACAACGACGACGACTGAAAAAAAATACATTTTCATTAGCTGAATGAGGGGATTCTGAAAAAAATTCTTCATTAATTCAGCAACCAGTGACGCCCATCAAAAAGGACCATCCACATATACCGGTCAAGCGGGTGATTTTTTCAGAAAATTAATTCTCTATAGGAATGGTGAAAAAAAATGAAAATTCTTGAATATGAATAGAGAATGATTATTTCATTTTTTAATTATTAATCAGCAATCATTGGTGCGTTCATTTGAAAATTGTTTATTCAAACCATTCAGTTTTATTTATATAATGAAATCCAATCATTTCACAGAAAAAAGCTCGATAGAGTTGAAAAACAAGCGAACCAAAAACCAAACCTAAAGTTTCAAAGTGATGAATAAATAAATTCAACACTTGAATTTCATTTGCATAACGGGCAAAAAAAACTTTTATTCATTCATGAGGATGATGATGGTCATTTTGTTGCCAGTTTTTTTTTTTAAAGCATAATTATACTTTGTTTACTTTTTTTGTGTTTTGGTTGTTCTAAATGTAAATTTTTTTCTCTTTGCTATACATTGCTAGGTTCCAAATGGAATTAAAAACAATGGCAGGATAATGGATTCTGGATCATCTAATAATGATGGCCACCAACAACAACAACGACATCGACAACGGCAACGGCAACGGCAACGACAACGAACAATGTTGTATCAGTGTACATGGCGTGGTTGTACATTTCAATGTTTACAATGTCATACAATTGAACAACATGTTCGTGTCATGCATCTAGGGTAAGTTGAATACAATCTCGAAACAAACAAAAAGAAAGAATATTTGATGAAAAAACATAAAGAAATTTTCAAAGAAACAACAACAAATCCAATTGACAGGAAATTTGTTTGGACAAGCGTTTTCGTGATATTTTACACTTTTTTTGATTCTTTTGATTCTTTGTAACTTGTGGCCACCATTTTCAATAAAAAGAAGAATCATAACACTTTAATCTCATTCATTATAGTTGAATTTTTTTTATTAACTTTTTAAAAGAATTATTGCATGGAAAAGTAAATGAGTGTTTCACACACACACACACACACACAGACACAGACACTGAGACCAAGAGAACTTATTAAAACCCAAGTATAGTTCCTAAATAGCCATATCGTTTTACTCTTGACAACGATGATGATGATTATCAAGGCGTACACACTTGGGGTAAATTAAATTTAATGAAAGTTTCAAAAAAAAAAAAATAAAAATAAAAAATAAATTTCACCATCACCAACATGATGACTTTTAATTTCAAGTCAAGTCAAGTCTCTAGTTTTTGTTACATTTCTTTTTTCCTCCTACACACTTTTCTTTGAATGAATTTTGTATGTTGCGAACCTATAAAGGTCGAAAACAATGGTTGAATGTAATACAATAAAATACAGAATAACAGCCAAAAACGACGACGACGACGACAACATATCATTCAAACTGATACAATTACTGTTCTTTCTTCTTTATTTTTACTTTAAAACGTTTAAAAAAGTTTTTTAATAACAATAACAATAATGATAATGATGATGATGATGAGTGCTGCTTCAATATTAGTTTTTTTTCAAATTTCAAAAAAGAAACAAAGATAATACTTATAAATATCATCATCATCATCATCATCCATGCCAGGATAGTTTATGGGTAATAATAATAAAGGGGAAGGCAATAGGGAATTCTGTAAGTATCATCATCAACGACGATGCTTTTTCATTGTACACCATATGGATGTGCTTGTGTATCAAACAACACACACACACACACGCACACACAGGAATAGACAAATTAAAATGTACTACTACTGCTCAAATAAACTATGTTACTATGACAGAATGTATTTATATGATTCAAGTATGTGTGTATGATTTAAAATTAATTTTAAATCATCATCATCATCATCATTTCATTTAATTTCATTATCTTTGTCATTATATCCCACTACTATCTATATATTAATAGATTGTGTGCACACTTTATTATATCTATTGGATACAGTGTGAAAAATTGTGAAAAACGTTTTTTTTAAATTTTCTCTTCTTTTCATTCATATGGAACAATATTGATGCTTCTGGATCAGACATCATTTTTGTGTATCCATCTCATCATTGCTATTGAAGACTTTGGAAATGAATTGAAATGGAATTTATTTTCATCATCATTTCACTATTATTTCCTGTTTAGAATTCAGTGATGATGATGATGACGGCTCTTGACCATCATCATTACTGAATGAAACTCGTTAAAAAATTGAAGAGTAAAAAATAAGTAGTGAAAACATTGGATTTTATAATTGTTATTTATTGACTACTCTGATGATGATGATTATTATTATTAGTTATTATATAATGTTTTTGGCATCATTCCAGTATAGTGATCTTTATTATTCTTTATTAGTTGTCAACTTGTATGGTAATGATTATTATTGTGATATTTCAGCATCCACTTTACTTTTTTTTGAGTCTATACCGTTTTGTGGTACTTCAAGTGTCTGCTTCTCTTTTATCATTCATTTCATTTTTGATATTCAAGTGTAAGGGTTCAGTTTGTATGTTGATGATGTAAAAAATTTTATTCAAATCAAAATCGATTGATTCATTGATTGATTGAATGTATATTTCTTCAATATCCATATTTCATCAATGCCGGACGTGTTTTTTGTGTGATCATCAAATGAATAATGCTGGTGGCGGTAGTGAATTTCAACGTGAATCTCAAAATGATTATCATTATCGAAAGAATGAATTCATGAAAGAATGAAAATTTATTATCTTCATACACTCACACACACATACAGACATTTGGAGTAAATGGAAATTTTAAAATTTCTCCCGTTATATGCATCGAAATAATAATTTTCAAAAAAATTTTCCTTCGGTTTTTCACAGAAAAATTAAATTAAATTAAATTAAATTATACTGTATATGTACTCACTCTCAATATTTGTGTTGATGAGTTTTTTCTCATTGAAAATCGCTATCCAAATATCCATAATATCTCGGTGATGATATTGAAATTTTTCTCCTACGAATTCCCAAGTTTGCATTATGATAATAATGATAATCATTTTTTTCAGTTTAAATTATAACATCATCACATTCGATACTTTTAACATGTTCATTGAATTTTTAATTTACTGCTTTTTTCTGGAATAATGAAAATTTCCATTCGAAACAAAGAAATCAACATAATATTCTCGTATCAATGTTGTTGTGCGCCCCTACAATCCATTTATATCATTCACAGAGTATGTCTCTTATTTTTGATAACGGGTTAAGGTTCTACTTCTTACTGCACCTCCTACTATTTTCTCAAGTCAGAATTTTTTTAGACATTTTTTCCACACACACACTCACTTGACTTGAATGGTCGACATTCTTTGTCTGACACAGACAGACACACAAATTGTGTTGACACTTGAAATTTTTTTTTTTCGAATGAAAAAAAATTCCATTTCCAAACCATCGATGATGATGACAATCGATTGGACCTTCAAGACGATGGACCATGATCACCACCACTTGAATATATTAACCACACTAAAATTGGAACCAAATAAAAACAAACCCTGAAAATGTTCAAGAAAAAACAAAAAAAAATAACGATTCTTTGAAGAGTTGACTTGTGATTTGATTTTTTGAACTATGCCTGCAAGTGTGTGTATAATACGTCTGATCTTGATTGATCGATGACTTTTAATTAACTGAAAAACTAACCATAATAAACCGAGAGAAATTCTTCTTCCTCTTCGGCCATCATTTACACTGTACACCACACACACACACAATGCTTAGTTTGTTCGTTATTATTATTATTCTCATTTCTGACCGAAATTGTTCAAGTTCCGATTACAACGACACAACGATGATAATAATTTCTCATTCTCTGACCAATGTCCACTTCTGCATCAATATACAACAGCAACAACAACAAAAAGTTTAATTATCCAACTTGTCAAGATTTATTTTTTTCTTTGCTTGTTTCAATTCATTTATTCTGTGTGATCAACAAAAAAAAAAACAAAGAAAAATTTTCGTTTCAATTGCACATTTACAATTCTCACATTGAACAACTTGGGCAAATTTACACTTGGAAAACAAAACAAAACAAAAAAAAAGAAAAAAAAATCTCATCAATTCATTCAAATAGATGAAACGATGTGCATTATTTAATGTTCAGTGTAATTTGTTTGAACGTTTAAAAAACAAGTCAAAGACAAAATTCAAGCAAAACAACAACTACGATTCTTTATCGGTTTGTTCATTGTTGTCGTTTTGATTGATTTTTGTTCCCTAAAGGTGTCAGTCGATTTCGCCAAAATACATGTTCGATTGTGGTCACACTGTGCATTAATGTTGAACACTGGTTTTATTGTCTTAGTTTTTTGTATTGTTTTTCGGGTTTCCATTTTCGTTCTATGGAATTCTTTTTTTTGAGCTAAAAATGATGATGTCATTTTCAAAGACATGTTTTTTCAGGTTTTGAAATTTTTATGATTTTTCTTGTCCCTTTTTGTTCGTTATTACCATTTGTTTGGCTTTCTTTTGGCATGATTCACCAGACCACACACGCATTAATTCATGTGTTTGATGAGTTCATTTTATTCTTTTTCTCCAATGGTCCATTTCTGTTGACTCTAGTTACATTGTATGTGTTTGAATGTTCCTGGAATTCAAAAGTAGAAACATTTTCATTTCATTTCGATGACCTTTTTCCATGATGGTTATGTGTGTTTTGTAAAGAAAACATTTAATGGCGCCCATTATGGGCTATTACGATCGTTTTCATATACAATCTGGTTTGTGTGTGTAATAATAAGAAAAATAATTTTTTTTTCCTATTTCAACATCCACACATACACTGAAAAAACCAAATTCTGATTCGATCATCATTTCAGAACGGAATGAAAATTGCACAATTTTCTTTTTCCCAAGTAGTTTGATGACGATGACGATAATGTATCAACATACACAATACGAATATTATACACAAACACATTATGTAACATGTTATCGTTATACAACGACCTTCCCCTTCCTGTTTGGTCTGCTAAATGTGTCTCTAGGTGCCTATAAAAAATTTGAAATGAGAAATCTTTCTCCTACCCCTTCCTTTTGCTTTTCAATTGATTTAATTGCATTTATGTATATGGTATAGTTTGATTTGTGGAAAAAGAAAAAATAAAAATTGTTTATACACGATACTAGTGACGCCACCTGGTTATTCATTATTGACTGAATTTTTTCAAAAAAAAAAAAAAAAATTGATTCACTTGTAACTTCTTATTCCATGAATAACATGACATGACAATAGCAGGAAAAAGGCAAAATTTGAAAATGATTACAATTATCAAACACAATGAGCAAACATGCAAATAATTAAAATGAATGAAAAATGTTTGCATGCATATCTCAATTAATAAAATAGATATTCGTACAAATCTAGCTCAAACTTTTTTCCCTATGAATTTGATCCAGTGAATATATTTGATGTTGGCAATCTCTGAGGGAAAGAAAAATCTGAGCTGCAGATACGTTTCTTTCTAATTCCATTATTCTATAAATTTGCCCGAAAGCACAATTCTATATTGTCCGAATAGCTGTTGCTATATGTCTGGTGCGTTTTTTTGCTTCATTCACTTTTGCTGCATCATCGTCAACCGAATAATTTTATTTCATAGCCATGATGCAGTTGTTTGTGTGTGTGTAACATGTCTAATTCAATCAAATCGATTTATTCGCTCAATATCACGGTATAGAGTTAGAGCGAGCGAGCGAGCCAAAAAAAATCAAATCAAATCAAATCAAATGATGTTCATTTCCTCGTGAATTTCTGTGATGATTACAACAGGAGAAAAAAATGTTCGGCTTTCGGCAACAAAACAAGAGAGAAAAAGAAAAACAATCTGGACCACCTCGAAAATGTTTCACACACACACACACGATACAAAAACCATGTTTGACATCAGCCTAGTGATGATGATTGTAATAATAATGTTCCGTGTTTGTCGGTAAATATTTACCGTACATCAAAATAATAATCGAAAGGACCTTTTTCAGAGAGCGAGAGAGTGAGAGGTGCAGAAAACAAAACAAATTCGTGACATTATGTCGCTCGAGGTCTATCAATTTTCTATTTTTTTTCATATTTGATATTCTGCATATTTTTCTTCTTCTTCTTCACGAAATATACACACAGTGTGAATATTCGTTATGATCATAATTTGTTTGTTGGATAAACTTGTTGGATGAATTTATTCCATGTTTTTTTGTTGTTGTCGTTCGAAAAGATGCTGTACATAATTTAATGTCAAATGTATAGTGAAAAGATTGAGGACTGGATGTGAGTTGTTCATTCAAAATAATTCTGCGGTGCGAGGAGGTGGTAGGATGAATATATAAAATTTACCTTTTTCTTTGTGATTATTCAATTGGAATGGAATACAATTTCATTTTGCATATTGAATTCTTAATCTGATCTAATAGATTGAAATTGGAATCTCCATTTTCATCAATTTGCCTATCAATCATTGGAATCGATTTGATTGTTGTTGTTGTGAATCTGGTTTGATTGTCAATCCAAACAAACGACAAATAGAAAAAGAAACAACGCTTTAGGCTTTTCCAACTACGATGAATGAATGAATTGACATTCCTTGCTTCTTTAAAATTGTGTGTGTGTGTGCATGTATACCATACAAAACGAATGAGGCATAAAGTAATCCTGAAAGGAAAAATAAAATTATTTTTCACTCGATTAATTTATTGCCTTACGGTATTGCCTTAGATTTCATTTCATTTCATTTCATTTCACACTCGTAGCGAAGAAATTGACATTTTTTAAATTTTAAAAATTTTTTCAACTAGAAACAAGTTTTTCACTTGCTACCCGAAAGCGTAGAATTTTTCAAATTGAAATGGAAAAAAAATTCAAATTCAAATTCAAAATTCTTTTCCTTTTTTTCTGTTCATTGGTTGGTTCGTCGTGGTTGATCCTTTTGCATTTTGTTTACAATTCTGTTTTTGAACATTGTATGCATGTTATTGAATGTGCGTGTGTTTGTAGAATTTTTTTTTAGAATACAAAAGAATGTCATGTGAATGAAACCACCAGAATTCTGGTGTTGAAAGTGATTGTAACATTGAGCCACACACACACACACAATCGAACAATTGGAATTCTGAATCAATGGATTTCGAATTTTTTTTATTCTTTTCTTATTCAATTGCCATTATTATATTATGATTTGTTATTTAACCGAATGTTTGAATCATTTTCTATGGAAAATGACAACAGCAAAAAAATCTCACAAGTGTCAAAAACATTCACATCAAAGGAGAAAATCAAAACAAGCCAAATATTAATAGAACCACAGTGGAAATATAGAGTGAAAATAAATTGCTGTAGATTTTCATCCAGTACATTGATCATCGATTCATTGATCGGTATCTTATCCTTTATTTTGATCGATTTACAATCAATTACAATTTGTTTCCGTTTCCTCATAATTACTATTACTATTACTATTTTTGCATATAAATCCCGGGATTCTTAATCTTATTAAATATTATGAATTTTGTCTGTCGCTTGTGTTTAAATTGATGTCAATGTTGTTGTTGTTGTTGTTGGTTGTGATTGTGTTAATCTTTCCAGGATTAGCAGTAGTTTAGAATTAATCTTTTTGTTTGTTTCTGGATTAATGACCCTTTTTTCTTTTGATACATTGATTGTATTCATATTCATATTTTTTTCTCTCTTTCATTAGTCGATCAACGAAAATAGCAACTATAACGAATGGTGAAAGTAAATCATCAAATAAATCATCAATGATGATGCACAATGATACATCGAATCGAACAGATTTCTGTTCAAATCAAGATGTAAATTCAGGAGATTTAAGTGATCACGAAGAAGAATTTTATTATACAGAAATGGAAATTCTCAATGATCATCATACTGATGATGATCATGATGACCACAATAATGATGATGATGATGATGATGAAGTTAATGTCGATCATGATGACGACCATGATGATAATATCGATCAAATGGATGTTGATGTCGATAATGATGATGGCAGAAAATTGTCAACAACAACAAATAAAATTCGCATTCAAAATCTCAATTCACCTGCCATGCCATCATCGAATTCGAAATCCAATAATTCACTTAGTCATGAAAATCTAGTTTCTTCAACGAAAAAAATTAACAATGATAATGGCCATGGTGATGAAGATCAAGATGGTCCAATTGATCTATCAGCCCGATCAAATTCATTATTATCATCATTGTCGATTTTACCGTTGAATACGACAACAACGGCAACAGCAATGACCACCACCACCACCACCGCTACATCATCATCATCAACAATGATGACCATTTCAACAACTTCCATAATACCACCAAGAATGTTTCATCATCCACATCATCAGCAGACGAATTTTTCATCTGCATCACCATCATCATTATCATCAAGTTCATCATCGTCATCTTCATCATCATCATCAACATCAGCTTATTTTTCATCCTCATCACCTACATCATCAATAAAATCCTGGTCAGCTCAATATGAAAATAGCATGATAAATAGTCAAAATAACGGCAACAACAATAACAGCAGCAATAATCAACAACAACAGCAATCAAATGAAAATTTAATAAAAAATGATGAACAACATCACTATGATCAACATCAATCATCGATTGTTGTCAATAACAATAATAATAAATCATTGAATGTGATTCAATATGGCCGTACTGAACTTTCATCGATATCGAAAACAACAGCAGCAACATCTACCACTTTGAATGATAAAACGATTAATGGCGATGATGATCATGTTGATCATGTAAGCAATAATAGAAAATTAGTTGAAAATGTTGAGAAATCATCATACTCATCAACTATTTCTGCTGCTACATCGACACCTGGATCTTCATCGTTTGTGATTCCATCGAGTCATTCAAATACACTTCCTTCATTTCCTCATTATCATCATCAAAAGAATGTTTTATCATCACCCCCACCGATCCAAACATCAACAACGGTGACATCGCCCATTAATATAAATTCTGCCAATCATTCTACTGGTCAATCTTCTTTATCATCATCGAAAGTGCCTCATCATAGCAATCTAATCCGTGATGGTTTACCATCATCATCATCATCATCATTTATGAATGGCCACCATTTGCAGCATCCAAATTTGGCTTCATCGACAACACCAATATTGCCTAGGCGACGTGGTCGACCACCTGGTTCAACAAATAAAAAGAAAAAATTATTATTGCATCAACAACAACAGCAGCAGCAACAACAACAACAGCAATTAATATGTGCAATGAATTCATTGAATGGTACACCATTTATAGCATCGATTGCTGCATCATTATCACCATCATCTTCATCATCATCATCGAATTATCATCAAAATAATGATCATCATCATCATCATCATCTCAATGGTAATTCATCATCAATAATAAAAAATCATAATCAACACCATCGTGGATCAAATATACAATTCAATTATATGGAAAAAACATCAGCATTTCATCCACTCAACCCTCTTCATTATCATAATCATCCATCACTTCATCCGCATCAACTTGGAAGCGGTAGTGGTAACCATCATCATCATCATTCTGCATTCAATGGTCATGATTCACGTCATCATCCTCTTTTTGGGTCATTAAAAGGATTAGTTGCAACAATGGGTGCATTGAATAATCATCATCATTCACAGCATAACATTAATAATTTGGCCGGAAACACAATGAATGGAACAGGAACTAGTAATACTAGTAATACTAGTAATACTAGTAACACTAGTAATACTAGCAATACTAGTAATCAACGAAAACCACGTGGTGAATCAAGAAAATGTCGTAAAGTATATGGTATGGATAATCGACAATTATGGTGCACACAATGTAAATGGAAAAAAGCCTGTTCCAGATTTATTGATTGATACAATCAATCGATTGAATTTTAATTGATGTTTGCTGCAATTTTTTTTTCATTCGTAATTCATTCGCATTTCATTCGATTATCAAAGAAATCTATCGATTGTTTTTTCTTTTATTTTTCTGTTTTCTTTATCGATATATTCATCATTATATTCAAAATATTTGATTGAGAAACGTTCACTTATCATCATCTCACATACACAGTACCTAAGTAAATACTCCCAAACAATTCATTTGTGAAAAATTTTTGTCTCTCTGTATTTCATAGCTACTCAATTATCAATGGAAGAAAATTAATTGAAAATCTATTTCATTAACCAAAACAAAAAAAAAAAAAAAAAAAACAAAACAAAAAAATTCACAAACACATAAACACACGCACACCAAAAATGAATATCCTGTCCTAATGATACTCATAATCATCATCATCAAAAAAAACGATAACGAAATACTCTAAATTATTCTCATGATTAATTTATTACGAACCACCATTCTGATTGAATTAAGGAACCAAAACCAAACCAAACAAATGAAACGAAAATTTTATCTTTGTTTTTTGATCTCAAAATTTTCATTTTTTTTTCTTGAAAAAAATTTCTATCATTATTGACACACTGGATACATCATCATTAGATTATTATTTTTTCAATCAATGATCAATTAATCATCGATTTTTTTCCGTTAAAAATATTACGAACAACAACCAATCGACACCACACATACACATACGAAAAACTTTTTTTTGTTCGAAATCCATATTGTCAAACTTTGTCGTTTTATCACCATAAATATAGAGAGATAAAAACCGAGACATAATTTAATAATTTGAGATGTGAAAATGATCCAGAAACCTTGAATTTTTTTTTCTTTCCAACCCCAATTCTCATTGATAAAAACAAATGATTCAAAAGGCATGAGATTAGCATAAACATGAGCTTTTTCTAGTCGGATTTCCACAATTATTTCATTATTTTGCGGATGTTTTCTTTTTTTGCCGTCCGGATATTTTTGATTTTGATCATTTAATCAAGTATGAAATGTTTTTGCAGAACAAAGAGGAGAAAATTAATTTGACAACAAAAAGATGAAGAAATTTTCTCAAGATTCTATCACCACTATCACAAATCACACACACACACACACACATACATCATTAGGGATCAAGAAGAAATTCAATTTCCATTTCGATTTGATCCACCACAACCACATTGATGCAATTATTAGATTCAAGAATCAGGACATGATGATGGCGATGACGATAGAAAATGAACTTAACGTGTACGAATTAGGAAAAAATTGTTCATTCATTCCATGACCAGACAATGAAGAGAAGAAAAAAAAATTAAGAAACAAAGTAACCACCACCATACGAAAGATATTAAGACGCAACATTGTCACAATGATTTGATGTCGGTGCCATTTTTCTTTTTTCACTTTTTTGTTTTGTTCCCAATAACCAAAATGAACGGACAAATGTGTCATCTCATCTCAACACAGACCACGTCATCAGGATGATGAAAGAAGAACAAAAAAAAATTTGTTCCGGGTTCCAAATTGATGAAACACACACACACACAGTGACAGTTAGTGTCTCAACAATTCAATTTCAAATAAAGCTCAATTAAATCCAGAAGAAAAAAGACTAGAATCCTGTGTGATGTCCACACACACACACACACACATCACGATCACGAATTCAATTTGTGATTTTTTCTCTTCTTTCTCATTTGATTCTGATGTCCATGCTGGTGTTGTGGTCTTTTGGGATATGGAACGAAAAAAAACTCGTATCGAATTTATTTTTGAGTTTTAACGCCTTTTATTCCCATGTTGTTTGTTTGTTTCATCACGAATGAGAGATTTAATTTTATTTTTTCCAAAAAAAAAATTCCTTGGTTTCAGAAATTCACCGATAGCTGACGCTAGTAGTAGCTTTCTTCAAATTTTTTATTTTCAATCCAAAATACAAATTCTTTTGATCATGAGAATAGCCGCAATTAAACGCACAGAATTTTTTTTGCTGTTCCAAACAAGATGACAAAAATAATTTTCAATGGTTCTCTGGATCATTTATCTCTCTCACTTTTTCATATGAACTCTTTATCCAAAACTTGCCTTTTCCTCATCATCATTATTACGGTAGAATTGATTTAAAATTATCAAAAAAAAGATTAAATTCCAACAGAATAGAAATTGATGAAATTATTTTTGTAACATTTTTTTTGAAACAAAAAACAAAAAAAGTAATGATTCTCACACACACACACACACATGTATTGACCAAATTTATACTCACTCACAATATAATCTCACATTCTTTAACAAAAAAAACTGTTTAATTAACTAATCCTTATAATTATTCTATTTAAATCACACAAGACGCAACAACAACGAAATCAAGTTTGAATAATTTCTCTTCATTCATTTATTATTGTTTTTCTTTTTGATTCGCGAATGTCGATTTGTTATTTGATTTGATTTAATTTTATTCATATTCAATTCATCGAAA
This sequence comes from Dermatophagoides farinae, assembly GCF_024713945.1. NCBI lineage: Eukaryota > Metazoa > Arthropoda > Arachnida > Sarcoptiformes > Pyroglyphidae > Dermatophagoides > Dermatophagoides farinae. Next base: position 5,083,877 of record NC_134682.1, read on the forward strand.
TCATCCTCAAATACCATACCATACCATTACATGAATTAAATGTAAACTTTCATTTTTTTTGCCCTCCATTATTCTCACACTTTCACAATCAAGTATTGAAATAATTATCTATATAAATCTCATTATCATTGAATGATTTCTTTTTTGGAAAATAAAAATTATTATTATTTGACATTGTGCTGGAATATTTGTTTCCATTTTCGAAATTGATACATTCTTTTGCTTATAATTAGAAAAATCGGCGAATACGACAATAATGCTGTCCATTCAGCAATGACAGTTGCTTTGAACCATTCGGCACCGGGTTTGTCTTCCGTCCATTTCATTCGGATGTTATTGTCGAAGAAAACCAACAAGGTTGATTCATGATGAAATAATGCAATCAATATAGTGGGCATAGTCACAATCCATGCGATAACTATTAAACACGTTACAATAGTCAATGTTAATGGTCGATTTTCAATGCGACCATAGTCATATAAGTTTTGGCATATATAAAGCTATTGAATGGAAAACAGTCTTAGTCATCGGTCATGATGATTGTGAACACAAACCTGATCAAATAGATAAATCAACGAGAATAAAACGCATATGACACCAATTGCATGTTCAATAAGATGATCATTACTTGGAAAATTTCCAATCAACATAAAGCCAAATGCTGTTATTATCATGCAAATAAAATAACGATAATTTCTGTCATTTAATTCGTTAATCAATTGTTTATTCATCACTATCATAGTCTGGGTTGTTGTTTTGCCATTTGTTATTGTACATTCATTATTATTATCGTCATCATCATTATCATTTTGATGATTCAATTTAAATTGTTGGAAAAGATGAAATTCCACTTGTTTACAGCGTAGATATGCTGTTATCACTAATAAAATGGCAACAGCATCAGCTGATTGTGAGAAATAACCACGGGCTGGCAGAACGGCACCAACATCACTTACCAATGATATTGGATAACTGTTACCAACAAATACAGCAGATATATAAGTCAATGGTAATGATGTGATTACAATTATGCCGACCAACAATGGTATAGTCCAAAAATAGGAATCATATTCATTGAGAATTCTGTTTATATCGATTATCCGTTTATTAAATTTGGTTGCCGACATTTTTGTTTGTATGCAAGAATTTCGTTTCCCTTTGAATATTTATACTCTGCTCAACGAACGTGCACCATAATTGATGCCAATGAATGATGAACAGTAACAAACAATTTGTCATTCCAAAGAGAAAAAAGGTAGGTGGAAAAAATTCATTTGTTTCTTTTGTTTTTCGTTTCATTTTCCATTTTGTCAATGTGCCAAAATCAATGTAAAAATGAGGAAACTGAATGTGTTCATTATCTTATCCTCCTAGTTTTTTTTTTCTTTCACACACTCACACACAGGATTGAATTTGATTGATTGATAATGTATTTATTGGTGTCTTTTTTATCGTGTGTTTTTCTATTCGATTCGAATATTTGCATTTTTAACCATTGAAGATGCAAATATCTGTTGATCATCGTTGAAAATTGTTTCTTAAAATACTAAATAATTTTATTGATCACAAGAAATTTAATTTGTGCAACAAAAATCAACCAAAAATAAATTCTAATACAAATGACTCATCGATTGATAACTACATGAATGATGATACACACAATGTTTCAGTAAACAATACGATTCCAGTGTTTGAACAATCGCATTCTATTTGCAAGAACTAATAATGTCGGTGAATAATTCATAATGACCACCCATTCCATTATGATACCGGTACGAAACCAAAGAAAACTTGGTGCATCACTCGGCCAATCTAAACGTAGATTCGCATCTAACCAAACAAACAATGAACCATGAACCCATAATGAAAGAAAAAATATCGCCGTCGTTAATGGCCAACCAATCGTTACCGTATACGTTACAATAGTCAATGTGATTGGTCGACTTTCGATTTGATCACATTCATAAAGTTTATTGGCAATAAATGTCTGAATGAGAAAAAAAGAAGAATTTACAACTTGCCGAATCAATTTCATTTCACGAATACTGTACCTGTGATATTAGGAATGGTATAGTGGTGAACATGAAAAAACAACCGACACCATGTTCATACAAATGATCGACACTATTGAAATTTCCTAATATTATAAAACCAATCGAACTCAGAATACAACAACAGAATGACTGATAATTTTTCTCATGTAAAATACGTATCATGTCCAAATTGTTTATTTGGCGATTTTCGGATCGTGGAATGATTCTGGTCAGATAATATTCCACTTGTTTGCTACGCAAATAACCGCTGATAGCGAAGAAAAAGGAAATCATGTCCAATGATTGAGAGAAATAACCGGCCACTGGTGATGCGGCACCAACATCACTGACCAACCAAACTAATGGATATCCTCGCGTATATGATGTTATTAAATAACTGCGTAATCACAGAAAATCACCAATTATCCATATCAATAAATCGATAACTTACCATGAAATCAATGTGATAAACAGCAGTAAGCCGCCTGTAAATGGAAATAACCATAAATTCGGTTCAAATCGTCGAATTAAACGTTCAAAATCGAAAAATTTACACGAATTTTCATTCATTTTTCTTTCCATTTCCCACCGACAGTTAGTTCGACGTTCTTTATTCTATTGAAGGGAAACAAATTTATACTTTGGCCAACTGCCAGCTGTACCCGAATTTATCCATCAATCAAAGATTTTTTCTTGTTTGTTGTTTTCTTGTTGAAATCCATGTAAAAAAAGTAATCAATTTTGATATGATTTTTTTAATTGATTGCTTGTCAAAAATATCCAACCGATGTCACATGATAGGCCTCGGATGTTTCGGCCGACAATAGATGGCGCAATGATTCTCTTTAAAAATAAATTAAGGTTATTGGACCTATGTATATGGTTTGCAAACCTGTTGATAATAAAAAAAATCTTTGATGACATAATAAAATTATAAAACTTTATCATCATCGTCATTATCGATTGAAGAAATACTAAAAATGACACAAAGTGACAGATGATTGTCAAAATTTTATTATTTTATCAGCTGAATGGAAAAAAGTGTCAAATGAGATCATTAAAAATTGTGGCAATAAATTTAAATTTAAATTTCTTCTTTTCATCTACAGATTTTCTAGTTATTTCTTAATTGTTCACTCATTTTCAGTGTCCATCTTTTTATTAAGACATTCTTTGATACTTTTCCTGTCTTATTCGCTGCTGCTATCGTTTTCATCCAGAAAAAAAACTATCAAGGTTAAGAGAAAAAGTTGGAAAACAGAAAGAAAACTATGCTTAAAAATCATTAAGATTTTTCAATACATTCAAGAAGAAAGAAAGAAAAATTGGTCAATTATAGCTATACAGGATGATCGATATATGTACCAGATACGTGGTACATACATGCAACTACTATATAATTTAAAAGATTTTTTTCGTCCATTTCTAATGGGCCAATCAATCTCTTTTCTCTTCAAAGGTTCATCATCGACAATAATAATGATGATGATGATGATGAACTCCACCTACTCAACATCCTTTATGACGATTTTTGTTTCATCCACTGGCATATAATATCATCACAATCTGATTGGATTTTAATCACTCAATCAATCACATAATATGAACACAAACAAACAAAATAAATAAACAACCTAACAACATTATTCGACACTATAATAATCATGGTCATCATCATCATCATACCAAATAATTTTCCTTTCAAACCAGATGAAAAGTCTGAAGAATTTTCGAATGGCCGTAGGGTCGTTGTTTTTGTTTCATGAAAAATTTTCGATTAACCCAAGCGAATTTTTTGTTTGAAATATCTTAATCAAAGCGAGAGAGAGAGAGAATATTTTTGCAAGTAATCGACAAAATGTCTGTTTTAGTTTTAGTTTTAGTTTTGATTTTATTTATTTATTCGGACAGAAGAAATGTCTGATATTTCTGTCGATAAATTCAAGTTTTTTTTATTTTTTGGGTGATGATTGACATTTATGTTGTGTTTAAATATTGCGACCCAATGATGATTGTTGGCGACGATAAGGTGGTTTTTGATTGTCGTCGCCCATCGATTGATTGGCCATCGTCATGTCATATCATTCTGATACACTGGATGTTTGTCTGAAAATTTTGTCATTTTTTTTTCTTCAAAAAGAATTTTCCAATTTATATGGACACTATTTTCATTTTTTTGTCAGTTTTTTTTCAAAACCTGTCATCATCATCCAAACCAATTTGAGTTTCAAGTTCAATTTCAAGTTTTTTTTCTTCAAAAAAGATAAACTGAATTTCTATTTAAGTGAAAATGAAATTTAATAATCACATTTGATTGGTTCAACTCATTTTCTATGAAAAAAATTATGTTTTTTTTCTCGTTTAAATTCAAACTGAAAAAGTGCTTGGTTTTGATGATGAACACGATGACCGCTCATCCGGGATGCTTGCAAAGAAAAAGAATTCTAATTGCTAATTGATCATAAGGTGTTGTCGTTGTCGGCAGCTTTTTATCCTTCTTTTCTCTTCTTGATTTAATTATAATATTTTTCACATTTAGATGCAACAATAATAAAAATAAAAAACTTTAATTAAGTTTTTCTCCAATTTTGTTGTAGTTTTGTTTTGTTTTCACCAAAAAATATAATTTGGCTCTAACCACACGATGTGTTCTGGTTTTCATCATTCAAGTTTTTCACATCTTTTCTTTGTTTCTTCGCTTGGTTGGTGTTAATTAGATTTTCACAATTCAATAGATGTTTTTTTCAGATTTTTTGGCATACAATTCTCGTGGTTAGTCTAAAGAATTCTAGTTGTTGTTGTCGTTTTGGGTCTGAATACAAATTTTAATCAACATAACAGGTTTTTAATTTCTTGATTTAATAAGTTTTTGCTTCGTTCGTTGTGTTGAACACAGGTGTCAACGGCATGACATAGAAAATGTCTTTCATGTATAAATCATCAAATCTATAGCAGCTCATCATCTGATCAGTTGTTGTTGTTTGACCATAAATTATAGACAACCATTAAGATTAAAAAATGTGAAATTAGATTGAGACGTCAATTTTTTGGCGTGAAGAATACACCTTGATAGATTCAAAAACATTGTCGTGCAATAAAAAAAAAACATGAGAATCAGAGAAATTGGAGAGAAAACATGAAAATGTTTCGCTTCGATAATGATAATGATTGGCCATTGATGATCAGATCGGAATTTGAAACACTGAACGTGAGTTTTTTAGTCATGCTCAATAATATAACGATGTTATGAGAATGTCTGTATGTGTGTGTGTGTGTGTGCACCCGAAAAAAACCATTTCACGAAAAGACAAAGGATGATTTTGATGTTCAAAATTCAAGGCTACCTTCAACCATTGTGAATGTGTGTTTGGTGCTTTTCAAATTTCATTTTCTTTTTACTTTTTTTTGACAAAATTCCATCCCATATTCTTTTCATTCAATGAATTTTCTCAATTTCATGGTCATAAATGTGAATATGTGATATTGGTTATCAAATTTACACCATTTCATTTGTGTGTCCGGTCGTATACACACTGTTGGTACTCTACAATTATGGTTTTATTTTTTGTTGTTGTTTGGTGAAATGTCTTCATCTTTTTCAAAATTCATGATTATGATTATTAGTTTTTTTCGAATGATGAAATCGGAAAATCATTGAAAAGAATCTGAGAATGTTTTTCTGTTTGACAAGCAACAGGTGTCCCTTCTGTGTGTGGAAGGAGAAAATCATGATCTTTGAATTTGAATTTGAGATGATGATACTCATGACATGATCATCATCATCATGAATGAATATGACGAGAACAAACGAAATAATAAATTCTTTTTTTTTCTATCGATCATGTTATGTTTATGACCGAACATCCTCATTTATAATAAATGATTGTCATTTTAAAATCCGATTACCATCCATTCATCTGAGTCTTGGTTCTCTCCATACATGTATCTATTCATTCATTCATTTCAAATTGAATATTGAAAAAAATAAAATAAAATAAAAAACATTCAATTTCAAGATTCGATTCAATTTTCGATGAGAAAAAAATCTTGGCCACTTCAAAAAATGAAAATGTCAACACCTATGACATTGCAATGATTGACAAACACACACACACATGCATGCATGACCCATCACATGAAGCACTTGACAATCAATCAATTCAAAAACGTCTTTATGGTCATTAAGTTGAAACATTTTCATTGCCTTGACCTTTCTTCTCAAGTTTCAAAATTGAGAGACCCTTGGCTCGGCCGTCCATTGAATGTGGCCAACTCAATAGTGTAATGGAAGAAAGAAAAAAATCCATTAGCCTTTCCATTTCGGTGATGTCTTTATATTTGATTTATCTCAAATGGCTTTGGCGACAAACTAAAAACATATACACGCACACACTGTTGATCATAATCAAAAATTTGTATGTTTGTGTTTTCTTTTCGTATGCAATTCATCATTTTTCCAGCCACACTGATGATGATGATGAATAATTCAACCTCGAAAGGTTATCAGGTAATTGAATCACACGGATATCGGTCGGTGTTGTTATCGGTAATTGCGATATATTTCTATCCTTTCTCTCTCTCTTCATCATCTCTTTTAGAAAAATATTGTAAATTTTTATAAAATTTTTCATTGTAGTAAAAAATTTATTCCTGGTTTGTTTCTGTTTTTTTCCAAAGAAAAAAACCCGTTTGACTTTTTGCCGACTGTTTTCTTTTCGTTTTTTTTGTTGATTCATTTTCGTGGATGTCGCACGAACGTATTCAGATCACAGTATTCTTCATTATTCAATTCAATTCAAAGACTTTTTCGTTAAGCGGATTTTTTCCATTTCGGAACCAAGGACAACAATGATGATGATGACGATGATGACAATGTAGATTTATGATGAAATATTTGAAGGAATTTTTTTATCGCTTCGTAAAGCTTGCCGGTCTGTCTTTCAGCTATTTAGTCAGTGTTAAGCAATTCATTGCTAGTCAATGTTTGATTTGGAAAATGGCCATTGTTTGGTTTGTTTGAAATGATTCACCAACATGAATGAATGAATGGTCCCTAAGGTCCCATTAACATTTGATTGTACAACCTAACGTGAACATAGAGTGAGAGAAATTTTTTGAACTTTTAAAAAGTTCTGGATGATTGACCCGAATGAATGGAAAAATGTACTTGTGTTTGTGAGGTGTGAAAGCTTGTAATTCTTATTTTCCTTTACGAAATGCGACTTTCATTATTACACTTTTACTATACTTGCTAATGAGAAGGATAATCGGTTTAACCTGAGGTCCACAAGATTCGATTCGATAAAAAAAACTTTTGACCCAGAAATGAATGAATAGCGAAAATATTTATAATTGACATGACCAATGAATCAAGCCTCAATCACATCCGAATGAATTGCGAGAGATAGAAGAAAAGAATTTTCCATTTTCCAATCAATGTAAACATAAGAAAAAAAATGATTGTCCATTCATTTTCGATTGGCGTTGATGGTCATAAATTTTTGGTTGTCAGAATAATAATGGCCCGTCTTCATCATCATATTTGTAATGACGTGAAATGAAATGAATTGTATTGTGTCTGTGTGGTTAGAAATCATTTTTCATTTTAGAAAAAAATATCGATATTCAAAAATGTTCAAACTTTGGAATATTCAAAATATTGAATTGGTATTCTGTAAAAACACACACACACACACACATGTATATACAAAACATTGCCCCCACTAATAGTACAAACAAATTTTGCATTTTTCGATAATGATTTGCTAAAAATAAGATTGTATTCGATGATGATGAATTATGACATATAATAATAACGATGATGAGATTCAGCAGCTATTTCTTGCTTGTGATGAAATGATATCCAGCTGCTAGAATCGTCGTCGTCGTAGTCGCCAATTCGCATCATCATCAGCAATGGATGAATTTTATCGGAAAAAAGTTTTTGTTTGAAAATTATAAATAAATTATTCTTGTTTTATGTTTTATTATTGTTGGATTGCTCTTTACACATTTTGTCAAACATTGCTTTAATATTCATTTTCAAAAATTTCCACGGTTCATACTGTGGATCATTTTGTATGATACGATTTTCAACAACATCCATTACCCGAACTAATTGTCCATTAATCGATACTTTATGAGTGGCTTGCACTTTATCATCTGGTTTTTTTATTACTTTCATTTCTAATTCTTCAACAACCGTGCCAATATCCGGTACACTGTATTGTAAACGTTTCAACTGAATCTTTTCTTGCAATGCATAACGTAATACATCCATAATGTTATTCGGTTGTTGTTTACCACCACCAATGTTTATCAATGCAGTGAATGGAGTTTTATGCTTTTTATTTGGCTGTTGTTGCTGTTGTTGTTGATTCATTTTGGTACCTATAATCACCAGATCATTTAGGATTGAAATTCAATATTGCAAATAATAAAGAAAATCAATGTTTATTGTTGTCAATCACTATTTGATTTGATTTGAATTCTAAATTCAAATCCAAATCTCTATAACAATGAAAAATTGTCAAAAAGTTGAATTATTATTATTATCGATTTAAATTTGATTTAAAAAAAATACAACAATAACAACAACAATGAACTTGTAATGTTGTGTTGTGTTGTTTCTACCTAGGAATCACACAGCTTTGTCATGCAAATGTATGGGAGACAAAATAACATGAACATATTGATGTCTTAATCATTTTATATGGTCTCCCATTCTTTCTTTCTTTCTTTTTTTGTGTTTGGATTTTTGTTGAACTTGAAATAACCGTTGTTTCGTTGTGTTTAAACATACAAAACAATTTGTCTTTGTCGTTGTCTGTTGTTATGTGATCTTGTGAGAAATAACAAATGTTATTTCTCAAAAGCAGAGGGAGAATAAATACAAAAACGACAACAACATTGTTCCTTGTGTATGTGAATTATTGTCATTTCATTTCTCTTTTTCTTTGGAATCTGAAACGGTTTTCTTTTGGCCGTTTGCGCTAGTCCATTTGCTGGGTACATTTCCATTTTTGAAACCATTAAAATTTCTATGAAAAAAAAAGAAAAATTCAAACGAGGTTTTTAGTGGTCTAACTTTTTATATCGCAAATTTCGCAGTGAAAAAAAAAACAAACTTGTGATGGTAGATGGATAGATATAAATAAATTACGATCCATTTCGAATTGATTCACTCTAAATTACTGTTTGCTAGCATTCGGCGAAACTTTATGAAAATCAATTTGGATATTATTCAAGCATCAAAAAAAAGTAAAATAAAATTCAATTCCTCAAGACAGTAGCCATCACTGTCTGTCTGTCGCGTTTAGAGATATTAATTCTCGAAAAAAATGAGAAAATGTTCATTTTTCCCACATGAGGATTTGAAATTTTTTTTCTAAAATTTCTTTTCATTCAATTAATATTGATGATGGAAAACATATGGCAAACCAAAACAACAACAACAACAACAAGTGCATCGTTGTTGTTGTTGTTGTTGTTGTTTTGTTATTTTTTATCCCTGCAAAGATTAACTCCAGTTCATTCACAAATGTTTTTGATTCAATGAAAATTCATTCATTCATCAAGTTTTCTTGGTTTATGGAGGATAAAAAAATGTTTTTGCATTTTTCACAAGAATTTAAACATTTCTGTTGGACTTTTGTTTGAGAAATCATTTTCTTAAAAATCTTAATGTAAACCTTGGTTGTTTATTCATCATCGATGGACTTTGCCAAAATTTGTATCCATTTGGTCATTCATTCTTTTCTGTTTTTTTTCCTTCAAATGTTTACAAACATAACATGAAATTTTTTTGTCTGTTTACATGTATAATTAGTATATATGACACAGCAGCAGTAACGATCATTTGGAATCAAATTTGAAAATAAAAATTTTCAATTTTTCAAAAAAATTCGAAATTTGAGACCAAGAGAGAGATAATTAATCAGGATTTAGGATTCATAAAAAGAGCTTCGAATCCTGATTAATGAATTGAATCTGATAATCTTGACCACCAGGACTATCACCGCCTTTATCATATCAGATAAAAGCGCCTACACAAGTAACAAACAACAAACAAAAATAGACAATGGACAATAGTCACAAAAAAACAGAGAAACTCATTTCTGGTTTAGTTTTTGTTTTGGGCGTTCAATTTCATTCTTGATTCATTGATTGTTTTTTTTTCAATTCATTTATGGTCATCATTGTAACATACAACATTTAGGCTTACTAGCAAAAAAAAAAGCCAGCAAGCAAGTCAGGCACAATTATCCGATTGGTAACCATTGAATTTCTTCATCCATCCATGGATGATGATGCTGATGATGATTGAACATTTTGGTTCATTTTAGAAAAAATATACTTTTTCTTCATCATCAAGAACAGATACAGCAGAAAAAACTTGAATGATAATTCAATTCGCGTTGTGTGTGGTCCGATTTTTTTCTATTTTTCTTTTTTTTTCTTTTTTTCTTCCTTTCATTCTTTCTTTCCATCATATCCATCTTTTCACAGTGTTTTTGTTGTTAGTTCATTTTATATAATACTGCGTAATACCTCACTCTCTCTCTCTCTCTCTCTGCCTATAATATACATCATCATCGTCATCATCTCTCAAATACGATTAACGATGGATGACTATGAGAATGTTTTTTTTTACAAAAATGTTTCCAATGTTTTGCGATTTGGTTTCAATTTTTTTTTTCTAATTTCATCATCGTCGTACAAGTCCAAAATGTAGAAATAATTGAAATTTTGAAATTTTTTCTCACTAAATTCAAATCCATCTTTTTTAGCATTCATTTCGAGAGATACAAATGAAATGGAAAATTAGAAAATTCAAATGATCCATGGATTTTTTAAAAGAAATGATGATGCGAATGATTTGCATCAAATTAAATTCTAGCTACCGCGGTGGTCGTTTTTTCTCTTTCTCTCGAATCGACAACCATTTATTTTGTGTGTGTTTATTTTTCAGCAGATTTGTATATATTAATATTTTACATCCAAGGATACAACCTGTGGCATGACATTTTTTTCGAGGTGTAAACTCTTTTTTCTTACTTGAATGTGAGACCTTTTTTTGGCCACAAGAATGGCACACGACCGAAAAATGAATCTCATGATGACAGGACAGAAAATTCATCAGGTGTGTAGACGATTATGATAATCAAGTAGAAAGCATAGGTCAACGTGAAAAAAATGTAAAAGTTCATTGCCAAGTTTTATTATTCATTTTTATTGGATTTATTTACAATTAAAAATAATAGTTTTTTGTGGAATAAATAAAAAAGGATCTGTGATAGTGTTGTTGGTGTATTTACAATGGTCCAAGATTTGTGTGATAATTATCTGATTATAAATAAATTGGCGATTGTGATCATTATCATCATCATTAATGGTAATTGAATCAAAGTTTGTCGAGGTTTCGATGATCGATTTGATTCGATAGCAACAGCACCACGTATTCGATCCAAGATTGAATCAATTCGATAACGATGATAATTACGATGATTCGAGCCACCGTTATTGTTCTTCTGATTATCAATGATTTTATGATGGTTGATTGATTCAATTTTATTGTGATTATCATCATCCAAATCGATCGGAATCATTGATGAATGCTGATGATGACTGTGATGATTGTGTTGGCGACCATAACAGAGACGTTCAGTGAAATATTTGACACGTCGACATGGAAAATTCTCGCTGCCATCACAATAACATGTACGTAATTTCATTGCTTTTTCTTGACGATCCAAAATGGAAAGACTATTATTACAACGGTATGCACATTTATATCCTTGAAATAATTGATGACAATTCAATTCATAATATTCCAATGCTGTACGGCATGGCTGATCACTGATACAAATCCAACGTGCTGTCGAACAGGATACAATTGTATCCTGTCTAATGGCTGACCATACGGATTTTCGACAAATTTCTAGACGTGATTTTGACATTTCGCAATATGGATTGCCATCACAATCACAATTCATCAGTTCTTTTCCTTCATCCGTTGATATCAAGCCGATTAATGCACGTTCACAACGTGGATCACATGTTTGTGTTCGACCAGCAATCAGATCGGTACATTCCATCATATAATTCTGTAATGCAAATCCACAACCATTTCTATTTATAAAAAAAAGAATCAATTAATCAATGAGATAGATAATTTGTGAAACAACAACAACAACAATCATGACGAAAATAAAACTTTGAATGTTTAATTTGTCTTGATTTTTTATTGTAATTCTTGAATCTGAACACACACACTCATGTACAAACAAAACGACCTGAAATAAATAAAAAACCTGCCATTCGCTCTGTTTCTTACTTGTATGTTGTCAATGCAAACAATTGAAATGAAGAAACAAAATCTTGACGAAGAATAACATCATCATGAAATCATAAACAACAACAATAAAAAAAAATCAAGAACAAACAAACATGAATGCCGACCAGAGAGAGAAAGAGAGAGGTCAGAGATCATCACATTTGTGACCTGAAAAAAAATTGTATCGAAAATTGGTTGTTATGATGTATACTCGGGTAATAAAAAAAATGAAAAATCCAAAAAATGACACAAAGATCCTATATCTTGAAATAAATGATGATGAAATCCATCCATCCATCGAAATGACATTCACGAAGGTCACATGTTTTCGGTTTGTTTATTGACATTTGACAAATACGCACACACACACACAGATGATTAGACCGATTATTTTGTTGTTTTATGATTTGCTAATGTACACACAAACAAGATGTTTGAATTTTTCACTTTTATGATGATTATATGATGATGAACATCAAATTACCAAATTTTAATCGTTTGGCTGAACAGTTTTTGATGTTTTTTTTTTACTTTTTCATCGAAATCTCACACCAACACACACACACACACACAGAGTGAGAGAATCCATTCTTACCTTAATGAACAATCAATTCGTGCTTTTTCACAAACAATTGCATCGATAGGTTTAATCATCATTAACGATGTTGTTAAATTGATAATAATGAGCAATAAAAATTTGATAGAAAAAGATTTAAATAGAAATCCATGATTAACCGGTGATAACAACATTTTGATGAATACTGTATACTGTTTTGTGTTTTTGTGGCTTTCAGTTCAATCAGATTTGTTTTTTTTTGTATTGAGAAATTCGTTACATTATTGTTGAACTGAACGAATTTAATTCACAAAAATGTTGATAAAGACATCAAACAACTTGAGATTTGATTCTTGACACATAGAGAAAGAAATTGTTTGAAACACAATTGAACAACATTGAAGATTGAATATTGATTTTTACTTGATCAACACACTGGTCTCTGTTCGGGAAACAACCAAAGTGATCGAAAACGAAGAGTGAAGATTTTCGTAAGAAATTTTGAAAAGAGAAAATCATTTACCATGAAAAAATCACTATTGCTGCCTGGCTTTTTTCGGTAAATGACGACGACGACGAAGAAGAAGAAAATTGAACTGAAAACAGGTCCTCTTCAACAACAACCAACAACCAACCATTCTATTATCTTCTCTTTTTTCTCGGTTTGATGATTTTCTGGATGATGGTGGTGGTGGTGGTGGTGGTGGTGGTGTAATACGAGAACATATACATAGATTGAGAGGGTGGAGCCCAAAAAATGGGTGGTGTTGTTGTTGTTGTTTTCGAATCAATCGGCCTAGTTTTTAGGTTGATCGATTTTTTTCAAAGTTTTTATATATGAAATTGACTTTTTTTTATTATCGATTATTGATCAAACAAAATCGGATTTTTTCTAATCTTTAATACGAGAATTAATTTCTTTTTTCTTTTCGTTCAATGATAATTTAATTCTGGAGAAAAATTTCAAAATTAAGACGTTCAAAACATTATTATAAATATGGATCACCAACAACTGAAAACTGATGATTTTTTTCCTTCGTGGACGTACCTTAAATTGGACTGCTGCTGTGATATGTGATTTTCCATTTTGTTGTTTTCAGTAATTTAGTTTTGCGTGATTGTTGGCCATCAAACAAACAAGCCAAGCAACCAAAGAAATGTTTTCATTTCCAAATGATTCGATAGTTGAAAATGCAAGAGAAACACGGTGTAAATTACCAATAAAGCCAGACGATCATGGTCAAAAAAATCGGCCATTTCGTCGCAATGCAAGACGACGACGTCGACTTGCCCACAGATGGTCATCATCATCATCATCATTTTCCTGCATTGCTCGATTTAACAACAGCAGAAAAAACCTATTTAATTTGGCTATTCATTTCGTTTCGTTTTTTTGGCGCGCAAAAAAAATATCCATACAACCAAAAGAAATTACCCTAAATAAAGTTGTCAGAATTCGATGATGATATGATTTTTTCCTTATTTATAGACGACAGACATAAAGTAGAGTTTTTCGTTGTTATTGAAGGTCATTCAAATGATGATTGTATAACATAATGGTCTTGCTGAGCGAGGTTGGTTATATCGGTATGAATGAAAATCCGTAGTAATTACCTATAGGTATGGCCCATTCTATTATGATCATCAGTCGAACAACGACGAATAAAAAGATTACCAAATACATACAACAATTGAATTGACTATCAAGCTATTCAAAAACAAAGGCTAACGACTTTAATATTACTGCCATCGATTTTTGATAAGATGGTTAAAATTTGGTGACATGTTCACTGTATTTATTTACATAATAATAGATTACTAGTAGATTATCAATCGATTTATCACATTTCAAAAAAAAAAAAATCAAACCCCGAGACTTTGCTGCCATCTATCGTATAAAATCATAAATGACAATGGCGCCACAAAAAATCAATGAATCGAAAAGAATAAATCAAAACAATCCTCGGGCCAACATTCGAAAAACGAAACCGGATATGAAAAACCATGCCGTTATGCTTAAACAATCTGAAAGAAACATACATTATTAGGACTCATACGGGTAGAGAATATGCAAGAAATACTTGATTGTCCGGTTGGAAATGATAATAAAGGACCCAATGGATAAAACAGATCATTGGATTGATTGCCATTGAAAATGATTACTGGTTGTCCACTAAATGTCCAATGAATGGTGAAAAATGCTATTGCTGATATTCCATACGAAACAGCGTACAATATCATTCGGGTTTTGGTCTGATAAATGAATTGCCGATTATCTATTTAATCAAATCAAATTCAAACGAATTAGAACACACGGTTATGTCGATCATTACTTGCTTTTATTTTTCAATTCATCGGTTATTTTGATCAATTTTCGTTGTATCTTTGAATATTTGGCAAATTCATCGGTCATATTTATTGAACCAAGTTCTTCTTTCAGATCGGACACTTGTCGTTTTAATGATTGTTCCATTTGACTATCCCACGTGAGTAGGTTTAATAACTGTAGTAAGTGTGACATTGAAATGAAAAATTAGTTTTTTCAGAGAAAATCGACTTACCAACGAAACTATAACTGGTATGAATGCACTGAATAGACTTGCCGAAGTGACTAGATAGAATAATGAAAGATTCGGTTCATTGTCATCATCGATATTCGATTTGATGATCGTCTGTGACGCATTAGCCATTGTAACTGCATCCATTCTGTATTGAATGTTGTATGTTCTATTGATGAGAGAAATTAATTGAATTTTTTCCAAACAATGAATTCAATTTTGAATTGAAAGAAAAATAAATACTCATCATCAAAACATTTGGCCTTATTATTATTTTTCTTGGACACCATTCATAAACGATAGGACCTGAAAAAAAGATCTTTTGAAATTTTTATGAAAAAAAAAACATTTAAAATTCAATCTCCAAACAAGATATAAACACAATAATGATGATTGCTAAACATATGAATTTTTTTCTCCCAAAGAAAAAAGCCAATCTAATCGATAATAATGCAGGCGTAAGCATAAAAAAAACTCAAAAGTTTTGCAAGATTAAAAAGATTTAAATTTATCCAATGTTCAAACAAAACCTGATCCTGTAACATTAGAGAAAAAATGTAAAACGTATGACATCTTCCTTTTTCCATTTAAATGATGAAAATTTCTTTTGAATTTAGCAACAATAACAAAGGGGCAATCTTTTCTTGTCGCAATAACACCCATAATGATCATCACCATAATGGATGATGATGGTTTTGAAATATTTATTTTAAAAAATGACGACATCTCGGATAAAGAAAAAGAAAGAGTTTCCAAATACACGGACATTGGTGTACCTTATATCGAATCATCATTTCAATATAAATTATCAATTAATTGCCTCAATCATTCCAAGACAGATGGACTTTTATCATCGCGATAATCATCTTCTTATTAAATTTAATAATTATAATTCTATCCGGCTGTAAATTGGATTTTAAAAAATTTGATGATTTACAGCTGGATTTTAAATTGAGGCAAAAAAGAAAAAAAATCAAACACGTGGTGCCATCACACAAAGTAGAATTAGAAAAAAAGGCCATCCATCCATACATTGATGCATGGATCACAAATTGATCAAATTTCAAATTCTGATGATCAAAAAACAAGTTTTTCACTACTAGTACAACTATAATTCACCACAACCAAAAATTCATTCACATTTCAATACTGCTAATAAATTCAGAAAAGAAATTTATTCTTTTGGTAGTGGTCTATATATATATAGTCATAGTTTATTTGTATCCCACCCACACAAAAACATTTCTTGTTTATTTTGTCTATGCTTCCCGTTCATGGCTGTCTGTCCAGATATATATCCTCTCTCTTTCCTCGCTAGCTAGGCCAAAATAACAAGATTTTTTCTCCCCCCACCACCTTAGTGTTCGAATTCATGCATTGAATTGGCAGAGCTCAATTTTGAAGTTTATTTTTCTTGTTTTTCTGTTAACGAGAGTTTGTTTTGCCTTTCGTCGTCGTCGTCGACGATATGTCTGTTTTATTAATGTTGTTTTTGTTGTGTTGACCTGAGCACTGCTAAAAAACAAAAAACAAAAAAAGATAAAAAATCATTCATCGTCGACAAAATCTAATCTAATAATTTTTATTTTCATTTATTCGATTTGGCGCTTTGTCTTTGTATTTGCTCGTTGAAGAAGGGTTGTTGTTGATAAAGAAGAATTCTTCATGAATGTATATGTGACGTGTGAACAACAACAACAATCCATGGTATATTTGATACAGACGAATTTTTGAACAAGATTCACACTGTGTGTAAAGTTCTTAGATTCAATGTGATTCTTTGAAGATTTTTCCTCATTTGATGATTTCGAGCAGCAAAAAAGGTGTTTTCCATCCTCTTCATTGTTAATTTTGTGTGAAGTATCTTTGTGTATGTTTTTTTATATTTGAGTTTTTCATTGAAAATCATCCCAGATACTTGACGTGCCATTGTTACCAGGTTTTTATCTGTAAAAATAAAGATTATATAGATTACCAATCATTAAATTTATAACATTTGACATCATTTACAATATTAGAGACCTGATTGATTCCCAAACAACCATATAATCAGTATAATGATACATTATAAATTACAATGGCAATGTTGATGACGAGGAAGAAGAGAAATTTCGTTCAAAAAATTGATCATTTTTTATTATCAAATCATCATCTTTATTCAAAAAACTTTAATAATTTATTATCGATATCGATAACTGATCATTTGATTTTCAACAACAAACAAATGTTATGACACACTTTTGGTTTTAATTTAACCATCTAAATAATTTCTTTAAAAATGTGGACGTTATTCAATTCATCAACATCAAAGTTTCAACAACAAAATGATAATTATAAATCTTGTGATGATGATTATCTAATAAATTCACATTCAAATTCATTGGAAATTATTATCATGCCCATCACTACCACTAACAACAGCAGCAGCAACAACAACAACAACAACAGTAGCAGCAAGAAAAGCTATAAACACCATCTAATATTCGGTTATTCGAATCGAATCAATAGAATAATTGGAATCAAAAATAATAATAATGGTGGATGGCTTTCAATATTAATATCATTGATAATGATTTGTGCCTTTGTACATTATAGAATATTGTATTGTCATTGTCTTTCAATTCATCATAATAATAGCAATGTAAATATTAATAATCTGCCCAATTCACCAAATCAACGATCTCAATCAACATTATTAGATGATATTAATGAACGATATGATCATGATCCATCATTGTTACATCAAAACAATCATCATCACCGTTCAAAACGATTATTTAGTGATCAATTTGTTGTACGAATTCATGGTGGTGATGAATTTGCTAGGCAATTGGCCAATGATCATGATTTTACCTATCTAGGACATGTAAGTTTCTTTCTCTATTTTTGTCGTCTTTATTTTTTTTCTTGGTTTTTATCCAAAATGATGATGATGAAACGGATTTCCTTAAATTAATCCAATTAAATTTAATTGGATTGATTTTTAATGAAAAATATTTAATGATATCTGATTATATCTGGCCATGAATGATGGTGATGCTTTTCAATTATTATTACATACACGGAGGTTAAAAACACACACACAGGATTGTCCGGATTTGTTTTTTCCATTTCAAAATGAAGAGAAATGGAGAAAAAATATTAACTTTGATCGATGCCCTCCATATGGATAGATGGATGGGATGGTCAGATATATCTTGAATCTAGGTTACTATTTAATCACTCAAACAGTGAATGTGAGAGCAAGTGAGAAATGAATAAAGTGTGTGTGTGTGTGTGTGTGTTTCCTCATTTTGACCATTTTTTCAATTCTTGATTTCTCTGAAAACCAATCAATTTTTTGCATTGTTTTCTTTTGTTTTGATTCATAAAAAAACGTTGATTTTATTGATTGCAATTTCTGTTTGTCGTCATCATTGGTTGATGACTTTTATGACTAATAAAAACTCATTTCAATGATTGCTATACTTCCGATTCTTGTTTGTTGATTGACTGATTGATTACAACAAACACATTTGCCATATGGTGGCCACTCTACGTATTACATGTTGCGTATTTTTGTATGAATGAATGAAATAATAATCAGAAACACACATCGTATTGAATCATTCTTAGGCAACAAAGACGTACGTACACATGCACATCATCATCATCATCATCATCGATAATTCAAGTTTTTGAAATTATAAATTATGCTATTGAAGTGAAAAAAGACGATTGTAACGATTCATTTCGTCATGTGCAAGCTGCAATAAAAATATAATATGTGCAAACACATTGCACACCACCTGGATTACCTATTTGAATTTGTTTGTTTCTTTTCTAAGAAATGAGATAAATCCAGTTGTTGATGATTTATTTAAATTCATTATCATCTGGCTAGATTTTAGCATTCGATTAACAATGGCTAATGATCGATAATCGGCTTTCTTCTCAATCTGTAATTGTCTCTGAGATTCCGCTATTTACTTGCTCTCTGATGACCTTGTTTGTCTCACAATGTGGTTATTTATAGAATTTTTCTCTTTTTAAAAAATAAAATTTTGTCTTTCAAAATCATCTGATTCTTTGGATGTTTTGTTTTTCTAGTTTTTTTTTGACAATTTGCCAAGAAAATCGACAAAACAAAACTTATCAAGTGAAATGAATAAAAAAAAATATTTGAGTGTTTACCAATCATAAGATGTTTTTAAATCACAAGGGTATGAAAATTCCGTAGAAATTCTTGGCCAAATCCTTTTTTTGTCTATCTATATCTATAAATAGAATATTCATGTGAAATCAACGTTTGTTTTTGTCAAAAAACAATTACAATTACAATAGATATTTACTATTTAATAAAATAATAATAAAAAGAATTCTATTTTGAAAATTTGACTTGATTGATTTTTTTTCGTCCAATCTTTGATCCATTAATAACATGAAAAATCAAACTTTTTTTCTCTCTCTCCCTCTGTGTCATGTTAATGATATGGAACAAATGGAAATTAATTTTGAACGGAAAATAAAGGGTGAAAATGGAACGTGAAAATGATTGAAATTGGCTGCCATTCTAAACCACTTTATCAATAGCAGCGATGATGATGATGATTTTGTTTGCTAATAATAGCCACATGAAACACGAAACCCACTGTCAATCAGTTTCAAATTTTTTTTACAAAATAAGATTTGTTTTTCCAGTTTGTTCTGATTTTTTTCCAAAACGAAAATGCTAAATCGATCGATCGATAATTTCGACGAAAAAGGGGGAGCTATTTTAGAATAAATTTCACAGCCAATATGTAGGAAAATACTTAATTCGGTTATGGTTCGATTCACACACACACATCGATTGATTGATATAATCGAACAATTTCTGTTTTTATTACCACCTGATGATGATGATGTTTGACAGGTATGAAAATTATTATTTTTTCCTTACACGTTGATTTAGCCCGTTCATTTTCATTCATGACTTTTTTGTGGATTTTTTTCCTTTTTTTATCGATCACACGATGATTTGTTGTCGTTGTGTTGTTGCATATATTTGTCAAAATCAATTTATTTGTTACCAAGAAGAGCATTTATGGAATTTTCCCATACTAAACAAAGCAATCTTTGTTGCTGTCACATTCATCATTCAATGGAAAGGAAAAACTCTAGAGTCTAGATGATAAGATCATGTGATTAGGTAATTGATCTTGTGATTAAAAATAGTCCTTATCACGAAAAAATGCCTGATATTTCCGTCATAATTCATTTATATTTATCGATAGATAATGAATATTCTTGATGACCATGACACAAACTAATCCATTATTATACTATGGCTCAATCATTTGACTTTATTGACATTGTTATGACATTAATCCATATATTAATATTAATATTAATTCTTCTGTCTTTATTTCTTTCATTGTAATGAATAGATAATCGATGATTATTATCATTTAATGCATCGAAAAGTAGCAAAAAGATCGGCTGAATTATATCCAAGTGACAATAATAATCATGAGCCAACATCATCATTTCATCACCATCCATCGGTATTATCGATCGAACAGCAACCACTCAATCATCGTACGAAAAGAGATTTCATATCGAATACACATCTAAACCTGAACACAGCACATTCAGTATCGAATTCACATCGTTTAGATGTGGTACCTTATTATATGAGGCCACCACTACCAGCACAACCTCCATGTGAAAATAATTTACCGCTTTTACCATTTCCATTTGATCATAATGAATTTGTTCAAGGTGGTAAACGTGTTCGATTTGATGATCCACAATGGCCACGAATGTGGTATCTGAATCGTGGCAATAATCTTGATATGGACGTGGTTGAAGCATGGGAGAAAAATATCACCGGTAAAGGTGTTGTCGTTACCATTTTAGATGATGGCCTTGAAAAAGATCATCCCGATTTAGTAACGAATTATGATCCAGATGCAAGTTATGATGTCAATGGATTCGATAATGATCCAATGCCACGTTATGATATCATCGATTCAAATCGTCATGGAACTCGTTGTGCTGGAGAAGTGGCAGCCAATGCTAATAACAGTGTATGTGCAGTAGGTGTTGCATTCGATGCCAAAGTTGGTGGTATTCGAATGTTAGATGGTGATGTTACCGATGCTGTTGAAGCACGATCATTGGGCTATAATCCACAACATATACACATCTATTCGGCATCCTGGGGACCGGATGATGATGGTCGTACGGTCGATGGCCCTGGAAAAATGGCCGTAAAAGCATTTGAAAATGGTATCCGTAATGGCCGTAATGGAAAAGGATCGATTTTCGTTTGGGCATCCGGAAATGGTGGTCGTGAAAAAGATAATTGTAATTGTGATGGCTATACAAATTCTATATGGACATTATCGATTAGTTCGGCAACGGAAAAAGGATCAATACCATGGTATTCAGAAGCATGTTCAGCAACATTGGCCAGTACATATAGTAGTGGATCATTCGGTGAACGACAAATTGTGACAACCGATCTTCATCATGGTTGTACATCATCACATACGGGAACATCAGCATCGGCACCACTAGCAGCTGGAATTTGTGCTCTTGCATTAGAGGCAAAGTATGAATGTTTATTTTTTCTTTGCAATTATTATTATTGAAATTGAAATTAAATTTTTTCTCTCTAGCAATAATCTAACATGGCGTGATATGCAACATATCGTAGTGTTATCTGCAAAACGTAAAAATTTAGAAGGAAATTGGATGGAAAATGGTGTTGGATTGAATGTTAGCCATTGGTTTGGTTACGGTCTGATCAATGCAAGTGCTATGGTTGATTATGCCCGTGAATGGGTTCCAGTACCGGAACAAACAAAATGTATATTCAAAGGGAAAGTAAATGAATTATCCAAAGCCAAGTAAGTCCATCATCATAATGTCAATGATGAAGACACACACGCACATATAGTCTGGATTAGAATGTTTGAAGTTTTCTTTTTTTCCTCTGACAAAAGTCAACACATAAAAGCATTTCCTTGATTCCAGATGTTTAATTTTGTTTTGTTTGGCTTCAATTATCAAGTTAACTGTTAATTGTTGTTATTATTTTGTGCTCGTGTTTCCTGTGTGTTCTTTTTTCTCCCCTTTTTTGATTCACGATTTCCCTTCTCTCTACACACCACATTGACATTGTTTATTCGATAATGATTGGTTGGTTAATTTCATTGCTCAATTAATTTTTTTCTTTGTTGTTTTTTTCTGATCCAGAAACACATTATCATATGCCTTGAATGTAAGTTTGTGGTTTCATTATCATATATCATATCATTATTATCATTTTCCTTGTTTCCATCATTTTGATAAAATAGGTAACCTGCAATGAATTAATGTATATGGAACATGTACAAGTTGTTGTTAATCTAACCACACCAAAGCGTGGTGATATTGAAATCGAAATACGTTCACCTGCTGGTACACGATCAACTTTATTAACGAAACGACCGAAAGATAATTCCGTACTCGGTTTCTCTAATTGGCCATTTATGACCGTACATTTTTGGGGAGAATCACCAAATGGTCAATGGACATTATACATTAATAGTACAGGAAGACATAGTATGTGCATATTGATTGATTTTCATTCTAATCATAATTTCTAATCTATAATTTTAGATAATACATTGTTACATGGTTGGAAATTAATAATGCACGGTACACGTGAATTTCCATTTGGAAAATCATATTATCCAAAACGTTCAAAGCCACAATTATTATTGAATGATAAAAAGACAGTTATCAATGACTTTGCTAATAATCAAATCGATATGCATCCATCACCATCACGTTATGCAAATCGTATGATCAATAATAATGGTAGTGGTGGACCAATAAATAGATTTACATGTAAGTAACAAATCCATCTTTTCCATTTCCTTGATTTCTTAACTTTATTATTGACAAATACAAACCCCTATAACAACAATGGCTTCATTATAAACACATATTAACCCATGTTTCATCATTTAATGTATCAAGTCTGAACTTTCTTTTTTGTTAATCTCTTATTGTTTGTCTTGTTGTTGATTTTTTGAAAAAAATCTAATTTGGCTATTATCATTTGTATCCAATACCTTTTTTCTCGTCTTCTTCCTATTCGATACACGTCAATCAATTGAAAAGATCATTTTGCAACAAATAGCTGGTCGTATTCAATTCAAACACCAAAATCATTTTCATCATCATTATCATCAACCACAACATATCATCAACAGCTACAAAGTCGAACCAAATGATATAATGATACACATATACATAATCTGCATGCTTTGCCCACCCCACTAAATGATGATAATGATGATGATGATGATTGAATTCAATGGATTATATGCATGTACCAATCACCAATATTGATGACATCTTGACTTTTTTCCTCTATTTTCTTTAATCTAATCCTTTTCGATTCATTTTTTCATCATATATCCAGTTTTCGGCAACAACAACAACAATAATGGCCGAATATATAACCATAGTCGTACATTCAATAATGGTCGATTAACAATAATTGGTGAACCGGATCGTGGTGGTGGTGGTGGTGTTGTTGACCATAAACAACAAAATGAACGGCAACAAATACCATTTATACCGAAACAAATTCAATCCAATCCACATTCATTACGTGGTCAATCATCATCAGTATCGTCCGGTTACGATCCTTTTTCGTCATCTTCAAAAAAGATTGAGCTTTCTATTGGCTGCCATATAATGATAATGATAATGATGATGATGATGACATTATCATCGATAATGATGAAATTATTATAATGGCTATGAATACAACATGTGCCTTTTACTCTGAAATGTCTCTCTCTTTGGTCGTCTTCATTTCAATTTCAATGAAGCCCCAAATACTTGTGATTTTTTTCCAGACTTATTATTATTATTATTATTATATATGACATGTATTGACTTTTCTTTATTTAATTTAATTCTTTCATCCAATTATGTATTCAATTGTAGAATTGGATAACTTGTATATACATACAATCCATAAATTTAATTTAACTTAATTTAAAATGAATTTAGAAATTTTTTTGTTGAAAAAAATATTATTATTATTACTTTGATCATGAATTCAAAATGGCCATGTGTTCATTAAGTTTGTTGGCCAATTGATCACGGCTACGATCATGATGTTTTTTCGAAATCATTGGATATCTGTGATTGTGTCATGAAAAGATTATTGATTGTGTGAAAAAAACATTTATTCATTTTGAAAATGAACTTACGTTGTAATAAAAGATGAATCTGGTTCAAGTATAAAATTAATTTCGACCATAGATCCAGTACGTATGGTCAATCTATTCAATATTTGTTCATAGTCGGCAATTTTCTAATGAAAGAAGCATACATTGACATTATTAATAATCACTAGTCAAAAACACACTGCTAACCTTGAATTTATCAATTATATCGATCATTTTCAATGGTTTTTGATGGGCAAAATGCCATAATAAATATTCACGAGCAGCAATCATTCGTTTCATTAACAATTGTCGCGAATCACCATCATGAATGGTATCATATTTATATAGAAGATGACTTTTGATGACCCAATTGCCATTGATCAAATAGCAGATACTTTGTAATGTATTCAATAATTTGGAATGATGATCCAAACTATTCGAATGGAATAACATGATCATTTCAGCGAAACGTATTACCTGTACTTTACGCAATAGTATTTCCACTTTCAGTTCAACCAATTCGATACGATTTATATCACAAATATTGATTTTACTCAGAAACCAATATGGACAATTGATCAATTCCATTACGGAGCTTTGTGCACGATTAATATTAGTTTTGATTGTTGTTGATAACATTCGCGAAGATTGTTGTTGTTGGCCACCATTATCATTGACATTCGAATTATATCGTCTTGCCGACATCGATGTGAATAATTGTTCGAAAAATTTTCTCACCATTTCTGGATCATTCATTCGAGTTAAAGGTTTGTATAGATGACTTTTCATTTCGATACGCAACTGATCATGTTTATTACGTGTTGGATGTGGTATTTTGAAACAATCCTGGAAAATTAAATTCTGTGAATCAACAGAGTTACTATCACGATTTTTTTCATCCAAATGACTCAATGTATGCAACGAATTAATCGGTAGGAAATAGGCTTTTCCTGTTTCTCTGGAAAATTTCACAGCAAACGATATACGACGCAGATTAAGCTGAGATTCTTTGGTTGTAAAAATGTTCATTGAAGATGAACGCTGATTCTGTTGTGATTTGGGTGTGATTTTGAGCTCTTTGGAATCGGTTCGAATGCTTATGTTACAAGAGGGAGAAATGTTGCTCGATGATCGATGTTTATCCTTGCCAATCACATTACTTAGTCCGGCCAATGCAAATGTTTTGATCTTATTACTCGGATCCAATCGAACAATATTATACTATTTATAATATAACAAACATGAAACCATCAATCATCATTTTCAAACATCAAACAAAAGTAAAACAAATTTACCGAAGCAACGATAATATCGTTGTTAATGATTGGCTCTTCTTCTTCATGATCCACTGGCTCTTCCTTCACTTTGTCTTGATTGAGCTGAATCATTATTGATGATGGAAAATTTAAATTTTCAAAACAAAGCAAACAAATCAATCAGCATCAAAAAGAATCACATGTCGATTATTCTAGAAAATTCATTGCGACATCTAGTGGTATTGAATCGAGTTTAAAATTAGAATTTCATATCAATGACAATGACTGGTTTTGGCTGGTTTTATCCATATATTCAATCAATTGTTTAACATTGTATCAACTATCTTGGCTGATACCCTTCTAGGTTTTTTCAATGCATATGCAATAAAATTAAAATAAAATCCACGATTCAAATGAATTGAAAGGAAGAAGAATTTTTTCTCAATCCCTTGATGAGATGATGGCAATAAATTTATGTGCCAATATCTATGATGAAGGGAAAGCAAAATAATGTACATTTGTTGTTGTTGTTGTTGTTAATATATTACAATAGCAATCATCATCATCCCGATTATCATTGCATTTTCATTGGAAAAGTATATTGAAAACGCCACTTTTCAACAATCCCATTGCATTTTACTTGCATGTACAACACACACACACACACACATTACATCACATGATGTGTCTGTTGATGAAGAAATAAAGATAAGATTTTTGTGTTGTCTAATTTTTAATTTTTTCATTTTACATTGACATTCCAACTTTTTTATTTTTTTTCTATATAGTAAAAAGCAAGAAAAAAGAAAAATGAAAACGGTATATACCGATCATTGGGTAAAGAGCTGAGTTTTATCCTTGATCATCATCATCAATAACTAATTGTGCAACCTGAACGAATAGATTATCAACCATTGATTGAATCAAATTATTTCAACCATCCTCAAAAAATGACAATCATTCTATAATTGATTGATTTGAATGGATTCTAATTTAATGATGATGATGGTGAGTGGTTGTCAAAATCAAATCATCATCAATAATCAAGATTTTTTTTGACGGTCGCTAGATAGCTGGTTGAGTGATCGGTTGATTATTGCGTATTGTTACAAATATTGATGATAATGATGATCATTAATGGCGATAATAATATTGTGGTGGCTTTATTATGATTTGATCATCATATTCAACATTAATGAAATTGAATAGTTTCTTCTTTATTGGTTGGTTGGTTGGTTGGTAGTTGTCATGGGTGAATTGTTGTTGTTATTGCCGATGATATGAAACAATGATAAAGATGATAATATCTGAAATTCAAAAAAATGGCTAAAGATATGATAACAGTTAATCTTTTCATTGATATGTTGATGATAAGCAAAAAAGCTCATAATAATAATTCAGTAACTGTGAGTAGTATGGCATTCAATTTGATTTTTTCCTAATTTTTTTTTATTTTCTATTTGTCGCTTCGATCATCATCATCATCATTCATTTCGAGCGACTATCCGCACACACATCATCATCATCACCATCGATCATAAACCACCACATAGCATACATCTTCCAAAGAAAAACGTCGATCATCAATAGGCAAAAAAAATCCTAAATCCTAAATGTTCTTTATGGTTCAAAAATAGAACAAAAGCCTACAAGTTTTCATAGGAACTCTTTTTTCTTTTTTTGTTTGTTTTCAGATGTTGTTGTTTGATGATAAAATCCACAATATTTACAAATAATTTTTAAAAAATTTCCATCTTATTTATAACACATATGATCGATGTGTTATTGTTTGTATGTGTGTACAACAAATTGATCAAAATAATTAATCGGGAAAAATGTCCACCACCACCACCAACAACAACAACAATAATAATACGACGACAATGACGACTTTTTCAACGACAAATTCAACATCTAAAGGCCCGCGAAAACCGATAACATTCTATACTTCACGAACGGCACCAGCGTGTCGTGCTGTGAAAATGGTGGCAACACATTTGAATGTTCCAGTCAATGAAATTGCCTTGCGTTGTTATATCGATACACGTACGGAAAAATTTCGAAAGGTATGTTTGATTTGCTCATCTATCATTATCATGAATCTTTCTCTGAGCTGAATTTTTGTCTTTGTTTTGTAAATAGATAAATCCATGCCATACATTACCCGTAATCGATGATGATGGTTATATCCTGTGGGAATCACGTGCCATTATGCAATATCTTTGTAATGAATATGCACCAGATTCAAATCTATATCCACGTGATGCAGCTAAACGTGCAACCGTAGATCGATTATTAAATTTTGATCTTAAAACACTTAGCCATGCTGTTATGGCTGTACATTATGAATTTATGGTAAGGGAATGGATGGATGATTTGCTTTTCTAATTTTCGATATCAATCACAGTTTCCCAGTGAATATAGTTCATCGCGTGGAGAGAAATTGATTGCCGTAACGAATGCGCTAACATTATTGGAAATATTCTTGATCAATAAAAATTATGTTGCCTGTGAACATTTGACAATCGCTGATATATCGATATTGGCTAATGTTACATTATTGGAAATATCTGTTGAATTTGATTTGAGTAGCTATCCAAATATATGGCTATGGATACAAAGATTACGAAATGAACTACCGTATTATGAATGGCTCACCAAAATGGCACATGATGAATTACGTTCACTAATACAATCGGTACGTGATGCAAATGATGAATGGTCGTCGCCATTACCACGTTGTGCATTTACACCATCATTGAATAATAATGGCAATGCTAATGCTAATGCTAATGATGATTCGACATTAGCAAGTTGTTCGACCGATTGTATTGTACAACAACGAAGACAATATAAAAGATTATTTTCAAATGATGTACAAACGGATGTAGCAAGAATAATGGCCGCTGTTATACCGACATTTATTAAGAATAAGACGACAACAAAATCGATTAATAATGATGATCCTGATAAAAATCATGAATCAAATGCAATCACGAATATCAAGACCACCGAATCGATACCGAATACATCCACTACTACAGTGAAATCATTGTCACCAGTTGCTGTAAATAATTCGCCATCATGTATGCAATTCTTTTGTGATGATCGTTCATGTCTGATATCATCATTGAATAATAATGGTTCGACATCGAATACACAAATTCAATCAAATAAACATACACAACCACAACAATATACCGGTAGTAGTAATTATGGTCATGATCGAATGTTGAACATTTCCAATGTTAAATCATCATCATCACCAACATTGAATAATCATAATTATCATCATTATGATTATGATAGCAATGTCTATACAACAAAACGAATACGTTTAACAATTGAACCAAATACTGGTCATATTGAACATTTGGATTCATCACAACCATCATCATCATCGTCGTCGTCGATTCAATGACAGAAAATTATTCTTTTTTTTTATTAATAATCATCAGATCAGTGAGTGTGTACATATATTATATATTAATTAAATATATAATTTTCATATAAAAAACACATGTTAATTAATATTTCTATGAAAAATGATAATAATAATAAAATTCAATTCAATTCCATTCTTAAAAAAGTCAACCATTTAAAAATTTTCAATCATCAGGGCAGTTCTGTGTTTTTAGATTTTTTTTTTTTTTTTTTGGCATTCTCATTCAACACATTGCACATGGATTAGGAATCGAAAATTTCCTTGCTTTATCTCCAAACAATGGACACACTAATAAAGATAATGATCGATGATGATAAAAATTGATGATGATATGAGGCGGCGCCACTTATATAGAAACCAACATCACAAGCCGGTGGACAAACAATGTTGACCGATTCTGATAATTCTATCATCGTTTGATTTGTACCCAATTTATTATTCGCCTGACATACATAAATACCGAATAGACGTTTTTCAATCCTTCGTACACGTAATGTTGTATCGATGAATTCATCGGTACGTACAAAAGTATTGATCTGATAATGTTGATTATCATTAATGACTTGACCATCTTTATACCATTGAATCGATGGCGATGGAAATGCTTCAATGTGACAATGTAGATCGGCATCATATTGTAAAGCTTGTTTCACTAATGATCGTCCAGCTCGTACGAACGGTGGAAATTCTACTTCGACACCAATATTACGACGTGCCCCTTGTCCAACACCGTTATCTGCAACACAATAATATGTTCCACGATCATCTTTAGTCACATGATCAATGGTAAGATTATTGCCCTTGTAGAAAGCCATCTGATTCGGTAGAAGACGATTTTTTTCCCGTCGCCAACTAATCATTGGTGTTGGGTAACCGGATGCATAACATTTTAATGTAACACGTTCACCAACAGCCGTTATAACCGACCGGGTGGAATTATCTGCTATAACCGGTGGTATACGTACAATAACCGGTACATCGGCCCATATTTTCGTATTCACTGCTGTTGTTATTTCACAACGATAAATACCGACATCAATTTCTTGAATTTTTTCAATCAATAATGTATATGTTGAATCCCGATCATCATACAGGATTTGATGACGATTACTTGGTATTATTATCGATTGTCCTTTCGATATGAATACTTGTTCTTGATCAGCCGATGGACTTAGCTTTGTCCAGGCAACCGGATAACTTTCAGCATCTTGTGCCTGACATTTCAATTCGAGATTATCACCAATATTGACCACTTTATCTTTACTAATGAATGATATCGTTGGATTACGTTGTGCATTGATTAGTGAAAATGAATCAAACCAAGCCAAGATGATCAATACCGGGATTGTGGTAAACATTGTGAACATTTTTTACAATCACAACAATCCCTCGTTTTTTGTTGGTAGTGGAAACAAATATACCATATACTAGAACGATTGGAATGCAACGGAATTTACCTGCAAGTGTTGTATTGGACAGTAGTCAAAACCCATCAAAACAATTCAAACGAATTCGTGTAGCATCCAATGCATGAATGGATACCTGCTCAATACTATGAACATCGAAATGAACCACTACTAAATTATCATAGCACAACGCACAATACACACACACACTTATCATCCAGGTAAATCTACAGGCTAAAGCTAGGTAGGTTGTTATGGCAAAATGTTTCAAACAACCGAACAAACGTCAAAACATATGTGCAATTTGGTTTTTATTTTTTACCATTATTTATTCATTTATATGAAAATCAATCAGAATAAATGAAGTGTTTTGTGTCTTGAAATTCGATCCAATAGAACCATGTGTAATGATATTTTTAAACAAATTTAAAAAAAACGGAAAAAATTAATGGCGAAAGAGACTATCTTTCTTCAGATGAAAATTTAAAAACAGTATTAATTAAATGATGATACTGTGTATGTGTTAGGTAGTTTATGGCCAAATGTATGTGTGTGTGTGTGTGTGTGTGTGGGTGAAAAAGAATGGATAATAAAATATATAGTGATGGTAACGAATGATTTGCTTCTTATTCACTGTTCTTGTTCCTGTTCTTTAGATTTTTGCAATAAAAATTTTGCCAAAAATTCCAATGGTTTTGGTGGTCGTTCTTTAGCCAATAATGATAGGCCACTCAATAATGATGGTACAACGGTTGCATCCATATATTGTCGTATAGGAAGTTTGCTTAGATCGCATTTATTCTTTTTGGTGGATGATGGTGGTGCTGGTTGCTGTTGATTTTCTTTATTAGCAGCTGCTGTTGCATCACTGGTACCAGATTTATTGTTGCTGCTAATCTTATTGTTTTGTTCATTATTTGCAGCCGATTCACTTGTAGAATTATTTGTGACAGTTGTCGATTTTTCGTCATTCGATTTGACATTCGTTTGTGAATCACCACCACCACCAGCACCAATTTGTTGAGTTTTCGCATCAACGATTTTCATTTCAGATGATGGCTGCTGTTGTATATTATTATTGGTATTAGATTCCTCTTCTTGTTTAACAGTTACAGATGTTTCTTTTGCGGTTTCAGCAGAGATGACATCTTTTGATTCCTGTTTAATTTTTCAAAATAAACAAATTAATCATAATCATAATAATCATAATGTTACATTATCCGATTCCAAACTTACATCAACGTCCATTTTCTCTTCACCTTTTGTCGTTGTTGTCGATCTTTCTTCTTCAATTTCAGTTTTTGTATCGCTTTCTGTTGCTGATTTTATTTCCGAATTTTTCGAAACATCTGCTGCTACTTGTTCATTGGTTGATGAAGATTCAACTTCAACTTTCGTTTCAGAAGCAGCAGCAACAGTGGTATTGTCATCGGCCGTTACATTTTTATTATCAACTGAATCGGACATGATTGATTAGTTGTATGAGTGAGAGATAATTCTGATAAAAGTAATGGTCAAAAAGAAATTGATTGAAAAATTAAGCAAAAATTTGACAAGACTAGCAAGCGCGAAATATTGATCGAAGAAAAAAAATGCCTCGCTACCATAAAATACACACTTGATTGTGAAACTCACACAAAGACCGGGCTCATTAATCTGCTCATCACCAACGGCCACAATTTTGTACGCATGACAATTTCGAATAATCAAATAAAATGTTTGAACCTTTCATAAACACTAGTGCATAGTGATTGACACATGCGTATTTCTTAATGTCAAATAGCATTGTTTTTTTGACAATTTTTATTTTCAGAAAATGAATTTATCAACATTGTTAATAATATAATTAATAATTCCGCATTATGTCTGCAATGGGTTTGGTTTTTTAGGTGTGTATCATCATGTGTCATCATGAATCATAAAACAAAAAGATGTATTTATGTTTATTGAGTCATTGTTTATTATATTCATTATATGGTGGTTGATGTTTAAAAACTTGAGCCATAAAAAAACATAATCTAAGTTGCCATATACTACGAAACAATGATGAATCAATTACTTAACAGAGAACAAGATCAATTCAAATCGAAATTACACTAATGACTTTTGATTTGATTATTTCCAATAGCAATGTTTTGTTTATTTTTAATTTAATCCTGTTTATTACTATTTTTTTTTATTATTAATTTTTTCTAAAATTGCATTAACAATCAATTTTCAATAGTTTATAAATGAACGTTTCAACGATCAAGTATTAAATATCGGGTCTGTTGCTTATAAATTAAAGGATTATCGAAAATTGAATCCATTTTTGTTTTGTCAAGGTAAATGATTCATAATTTGATTGCGTTGCAAAATGTCACTGTTGTTGGCATATAGAAACTGACGTCGTATCTATTTAATCTGAATATCCATAGCGACCTGTAAATATAGGAAATTATTGATTGATCCTTATTCATAGTTGCAAAAAATTTAATATAAAATATCATCATCATCATCATCGTCAGAGAATGATTTAACATTGTTGCTGCTGTGCAAAACCCCAATCAAATCATCCCACAAAAAAAATTTAAAAAAATAAAATTCGAAAGCCACCCATCATCTTGGGCGTGATCAATCGACCGTATCGTTGATCAAAACGTCATTGTTTGAAACTTGAATTTACATTGAACACCCATTTATTTTTCTTTTCTATTTAACTTTACTATTCTTTAGCAATAGACAAAAATTATGTCATCCACAAGTACGGTATCGACAAAATCATCAAATTCATCAACTGCCGGTCCTGAAACTCATCTACTATCTAATCGTAGACAACATCGTCAAAACGAAGGTTCAGCAATGCATCTTTATTTGAAACAAATGTTTATTTTATTATGGAAATCATGGATAGTACGTCGTGTGCATTATATATCAACATTTTTCGAATTGGTCAGTCCAATTTTATTGATATTTTTATTTACATACATCTATTCAAATACAAATATGAAATTTGGAAAACCAAATGATAATTCAAACAATGACAATGATGAACCTGGCAAATTATTGGCTACACTTGACGATGATGGTACAATGAAACCGGCACATCGTTTCCGTAATCCAATTCATGTAATCGATTTTATCGCCGCAATGCCAATTACTAAAAAGATTTATTATACACCGGATAATCAACAAACACGACGTTTATTACAAACATTGGTCGCGTCATTGATGAATCTTCCAGTGGAAATTACAGATGACAAAGGTGAAATAATAAAAACAAAAGTCATACCAATGGATAACGTAACAGCAATTTCGAATCAAATGCAAAATGATTTGATCAATAGTACCATGTTCGATTTTGATCCAACAATATTGGGTTTGAATTTTCGGGAAATTGATCTAAAAAATGCTCATCTTGATTATGAATTATTGTTGCCGGCAAAATTAACAGCGCGAATCAGTTTGAATGCCTATCCAAACAAAATAACTCAAGCACCAAAAGATTATGTAGACCCGTGGATGATACCTCTTATCGATTTAACAAGTCGTATAAATAGAGAATTTGTTCGCCAATATTCCAATATGACGATTGAATTGAATCAATTACGATTGATGCGTATGCCATATCCAGCATATCGTGATCCAAAAGTATCTGAATTTTCCGTGTTCGATTTACTGGCATTGTTTATATTGATATCGTATACGGTGTTTGTACCATTGATTGTCAAACGTATAACAGATGAAAAATCAAGCAAATCCAAAGAACTATTACGTATGATTGGTATGGCCGATTCAGTATTCTGGACCACTCATTTTATCAACTATTTTATCATTATTTTGATTCATGCACTTTCTATTACGATTGCACTGGTTTGTTTCCAGAATCCAATGATTGTTCGTTCATCATTGTTGTTATTTTTCATCACATTCATAATGTTTGGAGTGCAATTGGTAATGTTTTCTATGCTAATCACGACCGTATTCAATAGGTGAGTTATCTGAATATAATTATCAATCACAGTGTACAATTTGAATGACATTCGAATCTATTGAATCTATTTAGACCCGTGTTGGCTGTAATTGTCACAACAATCCTATGGTTAACAATCAGTGTAATTATCTTTCGTGGTTGGGTACCATCGATCAATGGCGATACTGTCGGTAATACATGTTTCACTATTCGATTTTTTCTATCAATGTTACCGATGGGATCGATTATGTGGTTCATATCAATACTGGGAATATTTGAAAGTTTTGATCAAAGTCTTACATTCGAAACAATTAATTCGACCACAATTGGATATGGCGATCTAACCACATTGATAGTGATGATTTCAGTTTTTATTTCTTATTTCCTATATGCATTCCTTATCTGGTATCTGGACAGTGTTTGGCCATTTCAATATGGTGTGCCAAAACATCCATGGTTTTTATTTGAACCATCATATTGGCGTCCAATAAAAAATAAATCCTCTATGAACGATGATCGACCTGAATTGAATGAACAAGCATTTGAACCAGATCCTATTGGCCTCCAATCAGCTATTGAAGTTCGTAATATAACAAAAACATTTTCCGGTAATAAAATCGCCGTCGATAATATATGGTTTAACATTTATAATCATCAATTGACCGTATTACTTGGTCATAATGGTGCCGGTAAATCAACCACAATGAATATGATAACCGGAATTTATCCTGCAACGGCCGGTAATATCTACGTTAATGGTTATAATGTATTCACACAGACACGTTTGGCAAGACAAAGTATTGGCCTTTGTACTCAAGAAAATATTATATTTCCCGAATTGACAGTGTTTCAACATTTAAAATTGTTTGCCATATTGAAAAATGCTAAATTTACTAATGTTTATCAAGAAGTGCAACGTATATTGAATCTATTACAATTATCGGATAAATGCAATGTAAAAGCATCTGGTTTATCCGGTGGTATGAAACGTAAACTACAACTTGGTATGGCATTGATTGGACCTACCGAAATATTAATATTGGATGAACCAACATCTGGTCTTGATCCAGAAGCACGTCGTGTCATATGGGATTTACTTATTTCATTACGTCGTGAGAAGACAATTCTGTTGACCACTCATTATATGGAAGAAGCAGATGTAAGTTTTTTCTTCATTTATTTCGTTGTGTGTATCTGAAATTGTCTTTTGATTTCTGCCTAGGTGTTGGGCGATCGTATTGCCATAATGAGTCATGGTCGAATTCGCTGTTGTGGTACGCCATTTTTCCTGAAAAATGCCTTCGGTACCGGTTATCAACTTCGTATTGAAAAACAATCTGCCCACTTTAATTCGAAAGGTTTCCTTTCCATCATTTCTCACTATGCACCAACAGTGAGCCTAAAATCAGAAATGGAATCCGAAGTAATCTATGCATTTAATCAGAAAAATGTCCAACATAGTAATAGTAGGCAAAAAGAATCATCGGACCAAATTGATAAAAATGATGATGATAATGATGATGATGAAAAAAAACAATTAATTCGACAGTTCCCACCACTTTTTCGAGATTTGGAAAATAATCTTAAAGAATATGGAATCAATTCATTTGGTTTGTCGTATTCAACATTGGAAGATGTATTCCTAGCCGTTGAGGATGATGATACAATCCTAGAATCAGAACTTTCCAAGCTTGGCCGTCTAAAGAATCATCGTCTTAATGGTGATGATAAAAATGATCAGTCCCCAAAACAACCAAGTTTAACACCAAAATCCGAAATGGTCACTGGTTTTAGTCTAATTGTGAATCAATTTTTGGCTCTATTTTTGAAACGATTTCATTATGCTCGACGTTATTGGCAAATGGTCGTTCTACAATTGGTTGTACCAATTTTAATATTCTTTGTGGCTATGCGTATCACTGCTATATTCACTCGTTTAAATTTGCAGACAAAATTTGATCCTATTGCAATGAAAACTGAACAACTATATGGACCAGATACGGAATCATATTATCAAGGTGGAAAAACGTTATATCGATCATATGAACGTATTTTTTCTGATCGTGACCATGGTCATGTTACCTTTGTTGGTGATTTGAATTCACCCGTATCGTATGAAGATTTTATCATTAATCAAAATGATAATAATATTGGACAATTTGTACAAAAAGTTCTTTTTGGAATGCAAGATGATGGAACAAAAGAACCTTATAAAATCTGGTTCAATAATGAACAAACTTATTCTGCTTGGTTATCTGAAAAAACATTTTTTGATTCACTTCTCGAAATGAATAGTCCACAAGATACGAAATCAAAAGTTGGCATCGACATGACTTTGCAACCGATAATGATTGAAACACAAATGAATGGACAATCACAATCGATGATATTATCATTAGTAACCTCGATAATGTCATGGTTGATTACATGTCTCATTTTGTTACCGATTGCATTTCCATTTTTGGCAGCATCATATGTTCTTTATCCGATTAAAGAACGAACCTCGAAATCAAAATTATTACAAATGATGTCTGGTGTATCACCAACGATATTCTGGCTAAGTCAATTTGTATTCGATTTAGTCTATCATTTAGTGGCCATATCGGTTCTCTACCTATTTATCTATCTATTCGATTCGGATAAAGTGTTTTTCGATACTAGTTCCAAATCTTCAGGTATGTTTAGCACATTATTTTAAACATTTAAACATTCTTAAATATTTTTCAATCTATCCTCCCCCCATTACCACCACCTACTACACAGCTGAAGTGTTGTTTGTCATTTTATTTGTATTTGGTATCGCTACAATACCATTGGCATATTTTTTCGCCTACATTTTCGATGTTCATTCATCCGGATTCACATTCGTGGTCATCATGTTTTTAATCATGGGCCTGATTGCCAATTTATTCTGGAGCATTTTGGATATTTTTGTCAATAATGCTGGTGTTGAACTTTCATCATTGTATTTAGATTGGACACAATCAGTATTACCGATTATTCGATTCATACCGATATTTTCAATGTTATTTGGCTATCAAAAACTGTACAAAGCAAACATGTTTGTAAAAATGTGTAAAACATTGCCCAGTGAAGAGTTAGGCCACATATGTAATTCGACCGAGGACCTTGGAAGCATGACAAAAATGGTGCTAGGATGTTGTCCAAATCGTTGTAGCAAAGATGATTCCTGCTATGATTCTGGTAGTTTTTCATTTGGAAAATTTGGTTCTGGTCCCGAAATCTATTCATTACTAGGATCTGGTCTACTTTTTATGGTATTGATCATTTTATATGAAAATTTTCAACAATATGCACGTAAATATTTCGTACGTTCAATTGAAAATCTAGTGTACAGAATATTTCGACGAAATCGACCACAGCCCATACAATTGGCAGCTATTGAAGATTCTGATGTTTGTCGAGAAAAAGAACGTATCGCATCGATTCTAAATGATCCAGTTCAACGTGAAAATTCTGACCTATTGATCGTACATGAATTGACCAAACATTTTGGTTCGTTCACCGCTGTCGATCATCTTAGTTTCGGTGTACGTCATGATGAATGTTTTGGATTGTTGGGTATTAATGGTGCTGGTAAAACTACAACATTTTCAATGTTAACTGGTGATCTATTTCCAAGTGATGGTAATGCCTATATGGAGGGCAAAATCAATGTGATCAACAATTTGTGCCGATTTCAGCAAAACATTGGTTATTGCCCACAATTCGATGCATTATTGGATAATTTAACCGGAGTGGAAACACTTCAATTGATGGGTGCACTACGTGGTATTCCATTTCGACGACTAACAACCGAAGTTAATGATCTGATTCGAATGGTTGATCTACAAACACATGCAAGCAAACGAACCGAAACATATAGTGGCGGTAACAAACGAAAATTATCAATTGCTGTATCGTTGATTGGTAATCCACGATTATTGTTTCTGGATGAACCGACTGCTGGTGTTGATCCAAGTGCAAGAAGAAAGATATGGCGCACACTTGAGCTTATTCGTAATCATTTCAATAGTGTTATCATATTGACATCACACTCGATGGAAGAATGTGAAGCACTTTGTTCCCGGATAGCCATCATGGTTGGTGGACGTTTCCGTTGTCTTGGATCCACACAACATTTACGTGCAAAATATGGACAAGGATACACGATCTTGATTCGTTTGAAACGTAAACATGAAATGAGTGATTATGCTGATCAATGTCAACAACGAATCGTTGCAGCCATACCATCGGCACAATTAAGTGATCATCATCAATGCTTAATGACATATCAGATTGCCGATAAATCGATTCGATGGTCCGAATTATTTGAAATAATGGCCCAATTAGATGAAGAATTACGATTCGAAGATTATATTATATCCGATACAACATTGGAAAATATTTTCATTTTGTTCGCAAGAAATCAACAACGAACTCAACAACAACTACAACTACAAAAGATGCAATCAGTCACTAATAAAGATAATAAGAAGGATTAATCATGTAAAAATAGTCACACCTGCTGTGGAGATTGTTTCTATTGATATTTTGTTGTTTGTTTGGCGGCAACAAAACAAAAACAAAAAAGTGATATATCATTATTATTATTATTATTATTACCATTACTATTTTGATTAAAAGACAAATTAATGATAATGATGATGATGATGATGCAAATAATAAATTTTCTTTTTGTATGGTTAATCGATACTTGTTTCTGGTTTCGATACAAGTAAGAATAGTCTATTCTGTATATCTTTATACATTTCATCGACAAAATAACCACCGAATAGTATCAGTGATTCAGGTGTTGCCACTAATGAATAATAATTGAATGCATTTGGTGCCACTGTATAATCCATTGAACGTATGGGACGAAGTTTTCGTATTCTTCGGTGACTAATCACCTCTGTAATGTCTAGTAGATGTAATTGTAATGTAATTTTTTGTGTTACATTATAATTGCGATTCATTGTTATTGGTGAATATTGTCGTTGATTCTCATTATTCAAACGGTTGGCTGCGTTATTACGATAGATTCGATCTTCATAATAACGTTTATAATAATCCAATTTTTCAATACGACGTTCATGTAAAATTGAACGTTTATCCACTGGATGTACTGGATTCGATGTTGATGTTGTAATCAAAGTATTATTATTCATTGCATTGGCTGGTTGCGATATTATGGGTGGTGCTGGTGGTTGACTGAACATGGCATGTTTTGTTGATTTTGATTCATAAAAATATCGATTTTTCACCGATAAATAAGCCAATAAACGATTGTTAATGATACAGATATTGCCACATTTGAGATCAGGTTCAACATTTGATAAATCAATGGGTTGCCATTGCCATGGTGTTTGATTATTATCATTATTATTATGGTGACCACTGCTACCATTATTATCATTATCATCATCAGCGTCATTAGCGTCATCGGCCATTTGTCGACATTCCAGACAATTTGGCCATTGTTGACAACGGCCAGTACGTTTTAATAGGGATGCAGAAGGTGATGCTTGTTGTGAATAATTTGATACATGACTTATATACAATATATGATGATCATCCATTATGAATGAATTTGGTATGGCACGTGTACGACTACAGAATAATTCTTTAGCTGATTGTAATATCATTGCCGGTGTGGCCATTGGTGGAATGACACGTGCAGAATTGAATAATAATGCTGTTGGCATAGGTCCTACTGTACGTTGACAACGCCAACAATGTTTTCGTAAATCGAATACAAATAAGGAGGCTGCTGCATCGCTACCATCGATAGGGCGCTCATTAACGAAGCTATGGCCATTACAAGCAATGATTAGTTCATCACCAACAATTGTTGCCGTGTGATGACAGGATTTCAATTCGATCGAACCGTTAATCTGGATTAGTGTCCATCGATTTGATTGAATATCGAATAAATGTATTGTTTTGAGAAGACGATCACGATCATCAAATGTTGGTGGCTGTAGTTTATCGTTGAAAACAATTCCACCAAACAGTACGAGATATTGTTTACGGATTTGGACACCGTTACCATTATTTTCATGACAATTGTATAGAGATAATGAGCCAAACAAACGTGGTAGTGGCAAAGTTCCTTCGGCAACAATTCGTGACCAATGTTTGCTTGTCGTATCGAAACGCCAAAGATCATTATACGTAGTGGTCAATGATACACATCCACCATAAACATACATGTAATTGTCAACATAACAAGCCAGATGATGAAGTCTTGGTGACATTCGTGGAATTGTTCGTAATTTTTTCGATGAATTTAGATTCAATTCGTATTTGAATTCGGCATTGGCTGCTGTTGATTTCTGCGATTGATGTTGATTACAATATTTGACTTGTTCTTTTACGGCAACCCATTGCACACGATAATTGGTTAGATTAATGAAAAAATTACGATCCGCTCGTGACAGATATTCTATAAACGGAAACAGGTTTAATCAATTGAATTTAATGAAGTGATCATAAAGAATTTACCTTGAATTAAAGAATACCAATGACGAGATACAAGTCGAATTTGTAATAATTGATAATAGGTTAATTGACTTAGAATAAATTCAATGGCCAACGTTGGTAGATTTTCAATAGTTGTTTGTGACTTGGATTTTTTCGAATCAATAATGATTGAACAAGATTCTCCGGAAGAATTTCCTCCCATCTTTTCTTATGTTGCAAATATCATAGCCAATATGAATGTGAATAGATCAAATTATCAGATGCACATGGCTATCCATCGATCCAACTTGCTCAAAATTATAATCAGATTTTTTTAGATGGCCAAATTTGAATTCAAAGAATCAATCTCTGTCATGACATATGGTGTGTATGATTTAATTTGTATAATAATTTATCCTACTCAATACATTGGATACATTGAAATGAATGTACGCATGCGCGCTCTGAGATTGTTTTGTTTTCATTTTTCATGTGGCAAACATTTGAAAAGAAAATTACTAGATTCAATAATGGAGTTAGATCCGAATGATGATCTTTATCAACAATTTATCAATTCATTTCAACAAAGTGATTTAGATCGATTATTTGCCGATGATGACGATGATCCAAATGACCAGGATTATAATGTATATCAGGATGTCTGTAATATTGATGATTTCAAAGAATTTCTTGATTTTTTCGATGAAACATTCAAAAACACACCGGCCACCGATAATGGCAAAGAACCGAGTCAAACAAAACTGATCGACCAAACCAAATCCGACTGTGATAAGCAGCAACATTCATTTTCGAATAATCAATTAGAAATTCTTTATCATCAGCTAAGTTTTCACACTCAATTACTTACACAGGATTGGATCCTATCCATTCGTTATGATGATGATGATGATAATAAAATCCAAAACGGATATAGGAAAATGCTTGAAGAATTGAATGAATTATCTTTAAAGAATGATAGGAATGTTTTACGATTGATTCGAAATCTTGAACCGGCTATTCAACTGATCGAACACGATGGTGATGATATTGTTGAAAAGGAACGTAACTCCAATTTCGGTACAGTATTGACATCTCAGCTAAAATCATTTCTAATCAAACATCGTGATATATTCCCATTTGGATGGGCATTACCATCTCGACCTTTTTTATCACGTAACAAATCCACACAGACAATATTCACTGAAGCTGATGATCATCTAATTGCATTTGGTTTTGAGAAATTTTTTCTTTCAAATCGTAAATCGACTCGTAATAATTCTGTTTATAAATATATTCATAATAATCTGTTGCCAATTCATTCGGAACATTCAATATGTCATCATGTCAAATATTTAAAGCTGATGAAAATTAAAAAAATTAACCAACAATTAATTGACCCACAAAAATATGATAAATGGTTCACTAATCCAATTGTTTATTATTTTCGGGAAAATAAACTGCTTCCATTTAATCGATATTTTAGCAAAGAAAATTTATCGAATATTTATCATTTATATCCATTGCCAGATTGGTATCAGAAATATATGGATAAAGATGATTCAATCAATCCTATACTCTATATTGATGATTCAAGGAAAAATAATAACAATGATCAACATTGTAATGAACAACAGAAAGCCAAATCAACGACGAGTTTATCGCCATCATCATCAAGTAAATATCAAACAATCGTACCTAAACCAGATTCGAATGGTAATTTACCAATTTTCGCATTACCTGGCCAACAAACTATATATGCCGATGGCACAATCATACAAAATATTTTGACTAATCAAAGTTATTCATTCCATACAATTGCCAGTCTAACACCAAAACGAATATATAGAAAATCAAATCATTACAAATCATCAAAGAATGATGAACATTCTATGATTTCTAAGCCATTACAAATCTGTCCATCAACACAAGAATCCTTGGAAGCGAATTGGCCCGTTGAGAATGATGAAATTATTAGTGATATAGTTCCAAATCAACCAGAAATACCCGCTAGTCGCGCATCCCCAAAGATATCGGCGGACGAAAATTGTGACGATTATGCAGAATTCGAAGACATTGAAATTGATGATAACAATAATGATGATGTGGAAATTGATAAAGTTGATGATGAAC
The DNA here is from genome assembly GCF_024713945.1 of Dermatophagoides farinae. Taxonomy (NCBI): domain Eukaryota; kingdom Metazoa; phylum Arthropoda; class Arachnida; order Sarcoptiformes; family Pyroglyphidae; genus Dermatophagoides; species Dermatophagoides farinae. Next base: position 5,127,214 of record NC_134682.1, read on the forward strand.
ACGATCATGCTAAAAATGTTGTCGAAGAAGAAGACGAGGAAGACGATGAAGAAGAAATCGAAGATGAAGATGTTGACGATGATGGTGATGATGAAGAAGATTTGATGGCATTAATGGAGGCCAGTTGGACAACTGTTGCCAATAGTCAACATGGTAAACAACCACAACAACGATCACACCAAGATCAAGATGATGTTGGACGTATTAATCGACGAAAATCCGAATTATTAGCTTTGCAACGGGAATCATCCCGATATATTATTGAACATTCGACCGGTGGTGCATCATCGAACATCGATTCGATTAATGATCGTCTAATCAGCTATTATCTAAAACGTAGTCGTAAATTACTTGTATATGATGAAGATTATTTCCGATTCTTGGAATTAATTTCCAATTTCAATGATCAACCGTATTCACATGAAAAAATGTATAATCAACTTCGTGAATTTCTTTTCGAAATTCGTTGTAAATATGCTGAACAACATGCTGACAATGCTGTCCTCAGACAACAAGTTCTCGATGGTTTCGATGAATTAATCGAATTATTACTGTTGTTGGTGTTGTTCTCTATCGATCGATCTGATAGCAATCACTATTTGATGAATAATCGATCAACATTTGAATATCTACATTGGCAACGAACCTTGGAATTTTTCCGTAAACTTGAACTATATCTATCATTCGTCTATGATGGCCATCCAAATCAACAACAAAATTGTGTGCAGAAAATGATCCGTTTATTAAATCAATCATTGTCACAACATAAACATACATCCAGTGAACAACGAACAAAAATCAAAACATCTGTATCGAAAATTCTCAGTAATCATCCGCTTTTAATGAAAGAATTTTCCTCGCTATTCCTAGAAGATTCACCATCCGATCATCTTTATAGTGATGCTGAAGATTTTGATGAATTCACCATTCCAACCGATATTGAAATGGACACGGATGTTGTTGTCGTTGTTGATGATGATGAACTTTCTATTGAAAATTGTACGATTCCAATCGATCCGAATGATTCGAAATATGGTACGAATGAATGTCCATGTAGGGAATGTCATCATCAAACGACCGAAACAACGACAACAACAGCAGCCAACAATCATTGTACAATGTGTTCGATTCGATTCATTTCTGGTCGGATCTATCTGCCACAAATATCAACGAATTCGAAACGTCTACAATTAGTTGAGTACGTTCATCAACGACATCAACAACAGTCATCATCTTCTCCATTACGAACAAATAAATTGGATTGGAACAAACTGACAGTACAAACACCGGCTTGGACATTGGAAGAGGATCGAATATTATTACAAACCTGTAGATCAATGATTGTCGATTTTAATATAACCAAATTGACAGAAAGTATCATTGATCGTTTGGCCATTAAATTAGCAAATGAAAATGTTTTCAATCAAAAACGAACTTTCACAGATATTGCAGAACGACTGAGACATTTGATTGAAATTCTTACTTGTTGATTGATTTTGATTTTGATTTGATAATTTGATGATTATGTTATGTTTATTAACCTTTTTTACTTTGAATAAATTTTTGCACTTTAAATAATAAAAGCGAAAGCGATTGTATTTTTGCATTTGAATATATTGTATTATTTTCATCATCATCATGATGGATGAAATATTGACGAAATTCACGATGTTCAACTGGTATGATACGAAATCCAAGATCTTCGAGCAACGATTTATTTAAATGTATCGTTCCACGTAATGATGATCCAACCGTATAATCTTTTTCCATCAATGGTAGAATGGCATAACTACCGTGGAAAAATTTTCGCTTCAAATAATCAGCTCGATATGGTATGCTATCGACAAACGGACAAAATGTTCGATCATCATTCAATTTTGAAATGAAATTTGATTTGTTCAAAATGACCGGGAATGGATATGTAATGAATGGTAATAGATACATTAGCTGTACGTTTCGACCATCGCATTGTTGTTGGCGAAGTGATTCATAAATGAATTGAATGAAACGACCTTTTTGTGTGTGAAGATTATCGAATAAATAGGCTAATGATGATTGAAATTGTTCAATTTGTTTTTCATCCAATAATGGTTTGCGATTTCGTAGTCTCATTATGCTATCTAATGTTAGCAATTGAGTACTAAGAATCATTTTTGATGACGCAATTGAATCTTGAATTTGTTGTTGATTGACACACCGGCCAAGCAATTGTTTCGGTTCATAACCCATCATAAACAGTGAAAGGAGAATATTGTACGTACAATTGGGATATAAACGACTCTCATCATTGTTGCATAGATATTGTTCTAAACGTCGTAATTGTCCAACCGGACATTGGAATCGTACATTAGCCAAACAGAATAGTATCCGTTCAATATCTTTGATACGAAATATAGAAAGATTAGCCATCATTCTGGCAAATATTTGACGAAATAATTTTCTATCAATTATCAATATCGAATTGAGCATTAGTATTAGATGGGTTAAACATATTTCCGAATCAAAAAAATTCGATGGATGATTACCCAATATTTCGACAAAACGGTTCAATTGTGTTCGTAATTTTTGTCGATTAAATTCGATTGTTTCAAGAGAAAAACGTATAATTTTCAATATGGATACAATCGATATTGTCGAACGTATTGGATAAAATTGTAATAATTGTTCAGTACATGATTCAATATAGCTACGAAGTAATTCTAAAGGCATTCGTGTTTGAGTTTTGAAAAAACCCACTCCAATTAATGATAGTTCATCTACCGTCAATTCGTTGTTTTCGTTTAGAAATAAATGAATCTTTTCAATCATCGTACGTCTTTGCAAGGCAGTGATTGAATTTCTTGCCAAATTTGCCTGAAACATCAGATATAAGACCATCGATTTATCCAATTGCTGTTCGGCTAATAATTTCTTCATCAAACTTTTATTAAAACAAACATTTTGTCCGAGACCAAGTTCAAACCAGAGACTCGAGATGAGCATATATTTGGATTTGTTCGCAGACCAATCTTGTTCGATTCGATTGGTTAATAATGAATCTAAATGTTGCCAAATACGACTGAATGGCGAATCGAGAAAGGCCTTATTCCATTCATCTTCTTTTGTGAACACAGGCAGATTATGGTACAACGATTTCATCAGATTGATTATTTGTTCAATGTTCAGTGCCAAAATTTTTGCGTTAATATCATCAACACCATTTTCGTCCGAACTGAAAAAACGGTTCAAATCACATTTAAACGTCGAGATATCATTATTATGGTCATGATCAGCAAAAGGTATCGATAATTTTATCACATGATAAGCGAATATGTTTTCATATTGAATGAATTTCATATTGCTAGGTCTTTGCTGACTGATTCGATTGGTAAAGATATTCTTTTCGAGTGTCTCAAAATATTTGGACCAACTTGTTGGTTTTCCGTAATGTTTATATCGGCCAATCATCAAAATGAACGACGATTTCCATGATGGTGGATACAATAATCTTCGATGAAAACATCGTACAATCATTGATGGACGCGAGAAAGAACAATGAAAATTCAAAAATGAATAATTTGAAAATTTAAAAAATCGAAATCGAATGCATGTGTTTACACAGAAAAAAAAGTGTGGAGACTAGTCTCCAAATTTGGAGGGAAAAATCTGCAAATTTGGAGACCTGACTCCAAAAATGAAGAGAAGTGGAGACTGGTCTCCATTATTGAAGAGTGATCGCCAAATTTGGAGACCAAAAACATCAAATTTGGAGACTGGTCTTCAATATTGAAGATTCGTCTTCAATGATTGATAAATTTCGATTGTTTTTCGATTGTTAGTTAAAAATTGTAAATTTAATTGGATTTTTACAAAAATAAATTCATAACTTAGAAGAAACAATTCACTAAAAATTGTTTTTCAATTGTTCGTTAAAAATTTTAAATTTAATTGGATTTTTACAAAGATATAACTTAGGAGAAACAATTCACTAAAACGATGATGATATCGATAATGATCAAGATGGTCATCCAATTCAACAATCAATGGCTACAAAAATGGCCATCATGAATCGTCATCAGCCTGCTATAATGATTGATTCATCATCATCAATTCTTTTATAAAACGATTCACCAAATATGATGATAATTTCACCACAATTACAACATCATAATTTTCAACACCATTAACAACAACAACGGAATATTGTACATGTGCCACCAAGTTTTTTAATCTGTAATCAAACATCCATGAATGCAAATATTCCACCACCATCATATCATTGAGATAATCAAACTATTGAAGTTAACATGTCAGCAAAATCTGAATTGAACTCGAATTGAATAATCAAATATATGCAGATTGACAATAGTAGTAACGTTATTGTTTTTGAATTTAATTTTGTGACGAGAATATCATTCAACTTTGATTAAATTTTGTTGGTCATTATTTCGGTCGCATAAAAATCAAACATTTTTCAGAATTGATATATTTTTTTCACTGAGTACCATCTCATTCTGGTATTATTGGCAATGAATTGGCTGACCAATATATAAAAGATGCGACAAATTTTTCTTATTTTTCTTACAATCTTCGTCCAATTTCTTTGGCTTAATATCTTTTGAAAAATATCATGATTTATAATATAAGATGGATAATGAGTGAAGATGGCAAAGTTACTAAAAAAATTTTCCATCTGTATATGATCGTAAAATAATTCTTATTGATCTACATTTTGTATTCCCTCAGTTTTTATCGGGACAAGGAAAATTCAATGTTTACCTGCATATAATTGGTTATCGTTATAAGTCGTCTTGTTTTTGTGGTAATACTGGTCCAAGATTTGTTGCTGAACGAACTTTAATTGAAAATCAATGTTGTGTAAATCTACATAAAGAGAATTTATGTATTTGGCTATAATTCTTTAAATATGATTTTAAAAATTTATAATTTATTTTCTTCCCCCATCTTTGAGGTACAGGGGTTTTTATTGAATAAATAAATAAATAGCTCGACTTTGAATGAAATTACAGTCCATCAATCAATCAATCCTGACAAATTGACACCAATTTATCAAACAGTGGTGAAAATTCTTTGGCTCAAATCACTAATCATCAACATGTGATAAAGGTCAATTTTTACGTTCCATTGAAATTACATCATAATTTTTTTCACCAATTATGTAGCTGATATGATAATATCTATCATATAAGTTGATTTTTTATTCATTTTTCATGCTAAATCTATGGCAAAAACAATGCATTCATTTTGCCGCCTAAAATTCTAAAGTCCAACTAATGAGCAACTGCGCATAGTCATATAGATGTAACTATTTTCAATGCAAATTCTGCGCGCTTCTTTTCCCCTTCTATTCCCATACAAATTTGAATTTGACCGTTGAAAAAATCGAACAAAACTCAACGATTGTCAAAGACGGTTGTCCTCATTCGACTTTGCGCTATGTTCGTGATCATGTCGTGGTATTTTTTTCATTTTTCTCTATTTTAATCTTCGTTTTTTGCAGTAAATTTTGGAACAAAGAATTTAATCGATTCAAGATTATCTTTGTTCAAAGTTATTGTGGTCTAAGATCAAAAATTGGCCACGAAATCGATGAAGATCGTTTGGTTTGGTCATCATGTAATCATGATTCAAGTTGGCGAACAAATCCAATTTTCGATGACTTTCAAATGTATTTATGACATTTTGTTTTTCATCAAATTGTATTCAATCAAATCCTTTTCAAGTTTTCTTTTTCAGAGTCCATTATACTTGATGTATAATAATTGGAATTCGGATTAATATATGAAAACATGGTCAATGAGGTAATTTACATTTTGCCTTAGATTGAAAATGCTAACAATTTTCCTTGTCTTTTGAAGCATAAAATTTTCATTGATGATCAATGATCATCATTAGACATAAAATTGGTGCCGTCTTTATAAAAACGATCATGGTAATGATGCCGAACATTGCAAATTTATTGGTGGATATCTGGTCATCATCAGGTAACTTTCTAATTTCGCTATCAATGATTCTAACACTTAAATTTCTCAAAGGCCTGCATTGAATTGAATTGTTGGAGCAACTTATTCGGTAAGTCGACATATTCATTCTTCATATCTAATAAAGATTGGTCTATCTTTTTTTATTAGGTTTGTTCCTGAAATTTTACAATCATCAAATTGAAATTCGATTGATGATTATGTTCGAGATCAATTCGACGGTTCCATTGTTCATCAGCATTCAATTCAAGAATAGTTTGGCCATGTTCAACACATGATAACAGGTTAGGCTAGGGTTAGATTAGGCTTAGGAACATGATCTGAGCTATTTCCTATTGAATTTGATGCTGATTGAATCTTTGGAATCAATGAAGCGATCGAAAACATGATTATAAGTCGAAGATTCATGGGATGGAACACATACTTGAAAATGATCATGGTAAGCAAATGAATAGATTAATTGAACAAGCAACTAATATTTATCTTCACTTAGGATCGCCGGCGAACAATTTGGAAATTGAATTTCGAACCATGGATAGAATTTGGACATTGTCTTGAAACATGGACATCGAATATTGGACCTATTTCAAATGATCATGGTAAGCAAATGAATAGATTAATTGAACAAACAACTAATATTTATCTTCACTTAGGATCGCCGGCGAACAATTTGGAAATTGATTCTCGAACCACGGATAAAATTTGAACATTGTCTTGGAACATGGACAGCGAATTATGGATCTATTTCAAACGGGACAATTAACGTTGTATGGCGCAATTGGGATGTGAAATATGGATGTATTTTATTATTTCCAATTTTTATTAAATTAATATTTCAATAAAATCAATTAAATTTCAATATATATGGATTAAATTAATATGGGGGGTAAAGGGAATAAAAGGGGGTCAAAATTGCTGCAACAATCGTGATGAACGACACTATCGATAGTCAAATCGTTTAGTCGTTTACTCAAAAATACGGGTCTCCAAATTTGGAGACTGGTCTCCAAATTTGACGATTTACGCATTACGCCAAATTTGGAGACCAGTCTCCAAGTTACTTTTTTTTCTGTGTTATCATGTGATTACTGAATTATCGATAGATTCGTTCGTTATCCAATATGATTAGTCACGTGAGAAACATTTGTACTCGCGAGTTTATAAATTAGGAATTTTTTCGGGTGATATTTTCGAGTCATTTTGATTCGATAGAAAAGAAAAGAAAAGAAAATTCTGTAAATAATGTATTGTTAGAATCGAATTCTGTAAAATTTTTCCATAAAATAATGTTGATAATAAAAAGATTGTCAACAAAATGTAGAAATGTAGACGTCAATTGTTTTCTTTCCATTTTGTTTGATACGCGCGGAACGTTATTATCATTAAATTGTCATCGAAATCGATATTATAATGGCCGCCTGAATGTTTGTCAGCGATCATTATCATCGGTGGCCAGTGATATAAAATCAAATGATTGTAAATATAAAATTGCCATCATTGGTAGTGGTCCTGCCGGTTTTTATACCAGTCAACAATTATTAAAGGTGAGTGTAATTTATTTTCGATTCAGGTTTAATTTCGAATTAGTATCCAAATTTGAATATTGATATCTATGAAAAATTTCCCGTTCCATTTGGTTTGGTACGTTTCGGTGTAGCACCTGATCATCAAGAAGTTAAAGTAGGTGGTTAATTGTAATTGCAATTTGAATTTGAATTTGAATTTGTGTCCTTATATTTATGCACATTTTATAGAATGTTATCAATTCATTCACCAAAGTGGCCATGAATGATCGTACACGTTTCATTGGAAATATTAATATCGGTACCGATGTTACATTTCAGGAATTACGTGACGCTTATCATGCTGTTGTATTATGTTATGGTTCATCACAGGATGCAATGTTAAACATACCGGGCGAATCGCTTGGTAATGTTATATCAGCACGACGATTTGTTGGCTGGTATAACGGTATACCACAGGATAAAGATCTGGAACTATCTTTAAATAATTCTTGTAACACTGCCATCATTATTGGACAAGGTAATGTAGCTCTGGATTGTGCCCGTATTCTATTGACACCACCGGATTTTCTTAGGGTATGCATCACATTGGAAAATTGTTTATGTTTGTGTTATGTTTCTTTGTGTCTGTATTTTCTTTGTGTATGTAGAAAACGGATATAACAAGTCATGCATTTCAAAAATTATCAAATTCAAATATACGTCGTGTAGTGATAATTGGCCGTCGTGGTCCATTACAAGCTGCATTTAAAATCAAAGAATTTCGTGAGCTTACCAAAATGGCCGATTGTCATGTTCGATTCGATTGGCCGCAATCGATACGTGAACACTTAGATTTTAATGATAAACTTATCGTAAGTTGATTTACCTGAACGTTTTCTAATAATTGATAATTTGTTGTTTGCATAGGAATCATTACCACGACCACGTAGAAGATTGGCCGAATTATGTCGACGTATAATCGATGAATCATATGAAAGGAAAAATTGTTCAAAAGAATGTGTGTTCAAGTTTTTCCTAACACCCGTTGAAATCTGTTCAGAATCGGATAAACCAATGGCCTTGGCAAGTGTACGATTAAAACAAAATCGATTGGATGATTATGTACGTGAAGATTCAAAAATCATGGCCACTTGTGATAATGAACTAATCGATGAGCCATGTGGAATATTAATCCGTAGTATCGGATATAAATCAGTGCCATTAGATCCGTCCTTACCGTTTGATCATCGTCGAGGTATCATCCTCAACGAACAAGGACGTGTTATCAATAATCCAGATCTATATTGTTCTGGTTGGGCTGCATTCGGTGCAACCGGTGTCATATTGAATACAATGACAGCCAGTTTTGAAGTTGGCAAAAATATTTTACAAGATATTCAAGATGGACGTCTCGATACTGACACGATGAAACGTGGTTACGATCAAATCTGGCCGTTATTGCAGAAACGTCAAGCCATTGTCATTGATTTTGTTGATTGGAAACGTATCGATCAATTTGAACGTGAACAAGGCCGTAAAGAAGGTAAACCTCGAGAGAAAATTGTATCCGTTGATCAAATACTGGACGTGAAAAATAAATTCGATTAGACATTTTAATGGGGAAAAAGATAGCTTTTATTTATGAATAATAAAAAAAAATCAGCTGTTTAATTTTTTTTTTGTTGATTGTTGAATTTATATTTATATAATAATAATATAATAATAATAATGTTGAAAAAATCCAGAATTACATATTCGGCCAATAGCTAAAATTGTTTTTTACTTGATGTCATCGGGAACATCAATCAAGTTCGACCGTTTCCTCTTTGACAAGGAATTCATATTCTTCTTCATAATATTCTTGTTGTGATTGTTCTTCCGATATTTCACGTAATTGCATCAATTCTTCACGATGACTGTCAACAATCTGTCGATTACGTTCACAGATTTCTTTGTATTCACGTAATTGTTGTTGTCGTTTATCGATCATTTCTTTCGATAATTTCGAATAGGCCATACGATCCTTGGCATCAAATTCATCGGCATATTTTTTTAGATTCTTTCGAATTTCTTTAATCTTTTCTTCGCTCAACAATGTTGGTGGTTGTGGACGCCATGAAAATTGACATAAACGTTCCAAAATTTGTTTACGTAAAAGACGGCCTTGGAATGACCATACCCAATAGGCATTATCGCTCTGTAATGGAATTGAAATTGGTCATATTGAGAAACATTGGAAAAATGAAAAGAAAAAGAGCCAACCTTATTGGTCCAATAGCTAACACTAGTGACCACATAACGACCAGTTGGATCCCATTCAACATCACTCAATTTGAAATGTTCCTGTGTGTTTGTACGAGAGAAATCGGATGTATCGACAAATTCCAATGTATAATTGGCACTACGTAATGATGCCAATAGAATGAACTGACCGGTTGGTGACCAGAACAAACTATTGCATAATTTTTTCTCGAATTTTTCTGTCATAAATAGGATAATAATAATATAATATAATAAGAATCAATTGAATCATATGGAGCAAATGCAATAACATACTTAACAAGGTAACAGTAGTGCCTTGTTTGATTCCATAGAACGAAATCGTATATGATGGTGAATCGCCATGCACGATTGCCAATTTGGAACCATGTGGTTCCCAGCCAAAATTCACGATCGGTTCTTTGATTTCGATCGAATCGATGGGGATTTGTTTCTCACGAATATGATACAGATCGAATGAGTAGTTGAGTCCAGTGTATTTATTGGCATCATTACGTTCTTTTTTCGCCTTTGTATAACGATCGACTTTGACGCAAAGATAATCGCCATTATTTTGCCACTGCATCTTACAATCGGCAACGTTGAATATATTCTTTGAACGTACTTCATTTTTCGATGGTATCTCGATCAACGATACACGTGCTGGCACATTTTGCTCTTCAGCAACCCAATAGGCTAACATATTCTCCGATGGACTCCATACAAAACTCTTGATACCTGACATTTTCATCGATTTCTTATCCAACAAAAGAAACGTTTCGGTTTCATAAATGCAAAGCGATTCATTATGGATACGGCCAAAATATTGATCATCATGTGACCATTTGAATATTGGCCAGGCAATACTTTGGACATTTTCGGCATAGAATGTTCTTTTAATTGTTTGCATACGGATATCCCATATGATGATGGCATTTTCCTGATTCGTCAACATTAATGGCTGCGATAGGGTCACCAGGAAACGTTCGCATGGAGAAAAATCAATAAATATGACGCCTTCGTGGGCAAATTTGAACAAACGTTCGAAATTCGGTCCACCCCACAAAGCGATACCTTGTTTGTGAAATGTGGCCATATATGTTCCAAGTGGTGACCAATGTACCGATTGTTCAGTCCAATATGTTCGTTTCTGAATCAATGCCGGTTCAGGATTCGAATTCAGATAGATGGCTGTTGTATCACCACCATCATAAACGACTGAAAATTGATCACAACAATCTGGATCAAGTAACCATTCACGTAGGTTACCACGATCTTCATAGGGTTTCTTTTCTGGTTCTTCGAATTCATCGGGAATTTCCAGATATTTATCAATATCCTGTATCATATTCACGGAAAACATGTGATTTTTATCCAGTTTATGATTATTAAATGTTTTGACGGCTTCTTGTGCTTGTTCGGAATTTTCAAATTCATAGAACACATAGCTAAACGAAATGTGAATCGAATGTTAGCACAGTCATGACAAATATGATTGTCTTACCCTTTGGTCAATTGATTTTCATCCAATGGAAAATGATCTTTAAGTATTGTACCACATTTAGAAAACAAACGCATCAAAACAGTACGAAGTTTCTCAAAACGATCAGGCGATACTTTCGGTATGCCATCAACAATGATGACACTTTTCAAGCCGAAATCTTGTTTCGGTCGATTTTTGAGAATATCACCAATGAGCTCTACGAAATGAATTTGATTATCAAATAATAAAATTTAAATGACAAAAGAGAAAAAACGTACCATCATCTTTAATATCATCAATAAAATCTTCTGGATCATCAAAATCTGGCTCTGGTTCTTCTTCGGGCATTGTGGGTGGTTCTTGTGTCGATTGTTGTTGTTGTTGTTCATCCAATTCAGTGCCATTGGATTGAAATTTTTTCCCTTCGTCAGTTTGTATTAAATCACCTTCGGCCATGATTGCTGATTAATGATGAATCAAGTGTTTCATTCAAACTAAACAATGAAAATTGTATAAAATAAATGCGCCACACACACAAATTTGAATCGGCAGAATGGATCTTTTCAATTTTTATTGCGAGGTAAAATCAATTGTTTTTTGTTGAATTCAGAAAATAACTTTCCAATGCAGACAATTCAACCAAATAGTCGGCATCAAATCCAGACACACCGATGCAGCAGCGGAAAAAAGAATTCAACACACACACGCACACACAATGCAATAAATAAAGCACGAACGAAATAAAAGCTCGCGTGTCAAAATTGCCTGTACATATAGAACGTTCCTTAAATGCATCAAGTTTCAAATTTTTTTCATTTTCATTTCATTTTTCATCATCAATTGTCTGATGTCTGATCATCTGGTTCATACTTTTTTGTTCTGTAAATTGTTCCCTTTCCAGAATTGATTTCAATTCGTCTAGAAAAAAGTTCAAATTAATCCAGGAATTAGTATAGAATTCTGGATCTGACAATTTACCTATAAGAATTTTATATCTTTTATTTTATTTCATTTGCTCTAAATTTAATAAAATTGTTTTTGCACACGATGCATGATCATCAAATTGAAATAAATTCAAATTTGCATTGAATTTAACGAAATAAAAGAAGAACTTGATGGTATCCTCCTTTGCCAGATGTTCATCCATCGATCCATTGGTTGTATTAATTATTAATTAATTAATTGATTGATTATCCCTTTATCAATTCTTCAAAATAGAAATTAGTTGAAATATACACACACAGACACACACACCAGATCCCTATAATAGGCGTCGGCTTAGGAAACGATTCATCAAAAAAAAACAAAAAAAATTCCCATATATTCCTTATAAATAAAAGTTGTAGTGGTTCAAAAAGAAACAATCGATATATCGAAATAATAGGCGGCACATATTTAACACAATTGTAATTACTAAACACAGAGCATCAGTATCGCCGTCTGTCAGTGTTCAATTCTCTGTGTGTTTGTGTGTTGGATTGCATGCAACCCCAAACCCAATAAAAAAACAAAAAAAGACTAAAAATCGAAACCCAAAAAAACTTACTGAAAAAAACTGATTGTCTCTGATAGAGATTATCATCATCAATGTAATCGTCGGTTTGTTGTGTGCTCAAATTATTTGCCATTCGTTTTTAAATAATTCTACTGGTTAATTGATCAATTTTTATTTCTGTTGCCATTGATTGATTAATATCCGTGAATACATTGAAATATTCAAGGCAAGATGTCGACCGATGATAATTCGAAAAATAACAATGCAGACAATAATAATGGTGGCGATGGTGATGAAATGAATCTGAATTATAAACCACCGGCTGAGAAATCCCTATCCGATATTGTCTCAACAGATAAAGATGATGAAAGTCTAATGAAATATAAAGAATCGCTTTTGGGTAAAGCAATCCAAGACGTAGTGATTGTTGATGAAACGAATGCTAATCGTGTGATTGTCAAAGCATTATCATTGTTGGTTGATGGCCGTCCCGATATGGTCATCGATCTTAGCCAAGGTTTGTTTTTTCATCTGTTTTTGTTTGTTTGTTCCTTCATCTAAAATTTTCACTGATTGATTGCCAGGTGTTGAATGTGTGAAGAAAAAAGTGTATACCATTAAGGATGGAATCGAATATCGAATTAAAATTGATTTTTACGTTCAACGCGAAATTGTTACCGGTCTTAAATTTCAGCAAAAAATCTATCGCCATGGTATGAAAGTATTGAAAACGACCAATATGGTTGGATCTTATGCACCTAAACAAGAATTACAATCATATACGACACCTGTTGAAGAGATGCCATCCGGTATGTTGGCACGTGGTACCTATACGGTTAAATCATTATTTACCGATGATGATGACAATGAACACCTCAAATGGGAATGGTCATTTGAACTGAAAAAAGATTGGGACTAAATTACACTCGATTCATATCATTTAGTACACAAACCTTGCAAACGTTCAACGGTTATTTGCCAAAAAAATATCCTTTGTCATTTTATCAAAAAAAAATATCAATGTTATTCACCCAACAGTTTCTAACTCCCTTTTCCGAAATTGAATCATTGTTGATTCTTGATTGCTAAAATTTGAACTTAATCAAAACACACACAAACACTTTTGCTCACCCTTTTTTCTCATCATTACATCAATTTGTCCTCCACAAACACAACAAACATACACACACACACACACAATGTTAAGGTTTTCCAGACACACACCTACACATTTATACATTGAATTGATTTGTACGAAAATGAAACTTCCATAATGAATGCATATGGTTTTTAATTTGAATAAAATGATTTTTTAATTTTTAAGAAAATATACTGATTGTTGTTATTCGGTGGATAATTCAAACGAATTGTCAACAACAAAAATTTGATATTAACATGAGCATGCGCATATCGCATATGATCTATTCGAGTTTTTTCATCTCGATTCTTTTTGGCTTTGTATTTGTTTGTATCATTGAATCATCAAACAATTTCATATTGAAAAGGTAAACTTTTTTTGTTTTGATTATTTTGTTTCTGACACAGCCATCTTCAATCTATTGTTGATTCGAAAATGCCACGAGGCCCTGAAATATCCGAATTTCAACGTGGCCGTATTGTTGGAAAATATGAAGAAGGTGCAACCATACGTAAAATATCGAAAGACCTTGAAGTATCCAAAACAGCTGTGCATAAAATTATAACCGATTACAAAGCAACTGGTAAAACAAGTGCAAAAAAACGATCTGGACGACCAGGACCATCGAAACGATTTTTACGTTCTATACAACGTACTGTTGAAGATGAACCGAATATCAAATTATCCGAATTGGCAGCCAGATTTGAGGTATCCGAAACGACAGTTGGACGTTATCTACATCTACTTGGTTATTATAAAGGCTAAATTAATCAAATTTGACTTTGATTCGATGGTCACCATAGAATGTTAGGGTTTTTTCATGTTTCATGTTTCTCTTTGCTTTGTTTATTCATATTTCATTTCAGTCTGTGTTCATTCATTGCTTTTTGTATAATTTTTTTAATAACAAAAAAAAAAAGAAAAATTGAATCATTCGAATTTCAGAATTTTTTTTTATTGAAAATGAAAGAGATAGAGAGAGAAAAAGATATCACAATCATTTGTTTCGGAAAAAATTGAATAGAAACAAAAACAAAGGAGAGATGATGAAGAACCCAATTATTCATTTAGAAAGGAAACCAAAAAAAAAGAAGAAAGAATCTGGTGGGTGGGTGGATGTATAGTGCAATGAAATGTAGGTAGATGAGTAAACCATGTGCATGTGGGTGATAATCACAACTTGTTTCACAAATTGGTTGGTCCAGATGAATGAGGGAGTAGTATCCCCCCTAATAATCACATTTCACAATTATATTATTCAAATTCATAATGATTTTTCTGATAAAAAAGTAGATATCTGAAACAATACAAAAGAAAAGGTTCAATAAACGATAAATTCTCATCATTGTCATCATTTACCCTTCACTATTGAGCACATCATTTTCGGTGGCTTTAGTCACTGAATGATCATCACATTTAAACCAACGGCCATTACATCGGACATAGACCGTATAATGGCCTGTTTCAAGTGTGCCGCTATGATTAATAACGGCAAACAGTGAATAACTAGCACACAAATTGGATTATTAATAACACACACATCAATCCCATTTCCAACACTTACCTATTATCTTTTCGCATTTTTTTCAATGGTGGCCTACAATCTTTATCGTCATCATCATCATCATCATCTTCAGCAGCTGGAGCAGAAGTATCACCATCATTGGATTGAACATTGATCATTTGTCGCCGTGCTTGATGACCAATTTCTGATGTTGTAAACGGTGTCATATCGATCATTGTTGGAAACGACACAAACGTTGAGATTTTCTTATTCAATTTATTTGTTTGTTCGAATCGTTTCAGATGAAACGATACGACAATGGGTAATGTTTTCAATGATAATTGTTTAGTTGATTCTTGATAACTTTGACATTTGTTACATTTAATTTTGGCTGAACTTCCTAAATGTTCAGTACGTGTGAATAATTCCAAACAATCATGCAATGATAATGATTGTGTTTTAATCGCTGCTGCTGCTGCTGCTGTTGCCGATGATGATGATTTGGTCATTGTTGTTGACATTCGATTTTCAATATTTCCAGCATTATTGACCAGATCAAGACTAAAATCCCATATTGGATCGACAACCGAACTAACGCCACTGTTTGATGAGAATAAAAAACATTGGATCAATAAACTTTGGAAAATTGGAATCAAAACTCGACCTACCCACAACTTTGACAGACGAGATCCGATTGTAAACTTCCGGTGAATATTTTATCAATTATACAATTACATTTCTTATTGTTGTTATTATTATTATTGCTATTACTATGTGATGAATTATTGCTACTACTGGTGATTGATGAACCATCATTCGATTCTATATGAATTTTGTGCAATATTTATTTAATTATTATTTGATTTCAAATTTCAATCATCAAATGGTATACCTGATGAATGTCGATGTAGAATATTCAATGTTGAAATGAAAAATTCGTGTGCATCCTGTTGTTCATAGCCAGCCAGATGTTTAGCATGCGTCCATACTAGATGTAGCAATTTGACCGGAACATGTGGTTTCTTTTCACCAGAATAAAACTAAGCAACGATAAAAACGGTTCATTTTAAAAAGAGAAGATTAATTTTTCTAATAAAAAAAATCAATTACCTCTTGGACCAATTGTGACATTTCACAAACCAAACATTTGGTTGAATCACGAATACAGATATGTCGATCACCGAGAAAATAATCACGTAATGGTTCAGTATGGACTAATGTTTGTACGATACAATTCATAAAACAGGTACTACCCAAGTTGATTAGGCCACGAAGACCATTATAACCACGATGGACATTCAATCGTCGTGTGGTGGTTAATGTATCGAACACAGCCTCATCATAAGCATTCGGTTCCCAGCGATATGGAAAATCAACATTACGGATGAGAACATTCCTACGTAATTTTGATGCAATCGATTCTAATTCTACATCAAATATATAGTTATCACAATCAAAACAATATACATAGCCATAATGAATGTCCATCGCTATTAAACAAAATAAACAAAACAAAAAACCAAAGATTAACAAGTGGATTGAGTTAACATGAACATACCCAAATTATGATTCGTATCTTGACAATGTTGATGGATATGTTTGCGAGTAAAACAGGCACTCATCTGACAATATAGGCAAACATGTATTCTTGTTGGCAGGCGCGTCGATGGACATGATCGATCGAAACAACGCCATAATGTTGCCTTAAATTTTCTACTTGGTTTATTGATGGCCAATATCAGAATTCGATATAGATTCCTATATAATTGTTGTCCATTAAATCGATGTTTCCATGTTATGATATGTTCACAAGATATTAAACGAATATTTGATTCTGCATTTGTTGTCGTTGTTATCATCATCATTGGAACACAACCACTTGATGCAGATGATGATGATGATTCCTCAATTGCAGCTGCCGCTGTCGATGAAGACGATGATGATGTTGACGATGATGATGATGATGATGATGATGATGTTGATGATAATCCATCGACAGCAATATCGGCTGATTTTGATTCATAAAAACCATCCTCAACCATAGCAGAAGCAGCAGCTGAATTCATATCATTTGTGGCCACTGTTGCCGTTGTTGATGTTGTTGTTCGATGTTTACGAATCATAAGAATCGTTCCGGTATTATTAACCGTTTCACTAGACAGCTGCTGTGTTGTTGACGCTGATGATTCGGTGGTAGATAACGATGTTGTTGGCGGTGGTGGTTGCTCAAAATTATAACATATCATCGATGATCAATGATTCGATTGTATTTTCAAGTAAATAATGAAAAATTCTAGAATTTTGTAAAATTAAGAAAAAGAATTCAAATTTAAATTTTCGAACAACGAATCAATCAATCAATATAAGGATCAGGATTTGTTGTTTATTGCTACCAGCATATAAACAAATCGTCATCATGGAAAAAATAAGAATGTAAAATGAAAAAGATAGATAAAAACTGTGACTGATGATAATTTGATGGACAAATAAATGAATAAAAAATGAACAGACAATCAGATACGAAAATATACAGACGCTTTTTGTTGTTTGATTATTATTATTTCGAACACACGATATTTTGTTGTTGATGATGATGATGATGATGATAATGAAAAAATCGAATGAATGAAATTGAAT
This sequence comes from Dermatophagoides farinae, assembly GCF_024713945.1. NCBI lineage: Eukaryota > Metazoa > Arthropoda > Arachnida > Sarcoptiformes > Pyroglyphidae > Dermatophagoides > Dermatophagoides farinae. The sequence goes on from NC_134682.1 coordinate 5,145,216, forward strand.
AGAGCAGACGGTCGGCCAAAAAGGCTATTATATTACAGACAACACCACACAACACACAAAGACACATGCCGATTGTGTATCAAATTGCTAGTAGCAAAGTTTTGTCCACAATTATTTGGTCGTATCCCCACAAACAACAGCCAGCTGGCAATTGAACAATAATGTAAAATGTGATGTGATTTAAATGTCCAAAGGCAGAATAAAAAACATTGTCGCCATCTATCCATCGTTTGTTGAAAAATAGTTTGAATTTTTTGCCATCAATTTTTTGCGATTTTGCTTTCCATCCATCATCAAATTCGTGGAAAATGAAAAGAAATCGTATAGTTTAGTGAATGGTCAATGAATTCAATCTCTTGAATGGTGGTTAGTAGTGCTGATGTCGATAATTTCATATCGTTGAAAACGGATATGTGTGCGAATAACACATGAACTACTACAATGCACTGTTCACAATTTCCGTTTCATTTCATTCTATGACAAAGAAGAGGTTTTCCCCACCCAGTTAAAAAAACAAATCCAACCAGCGTAAAAAAACTGACATCGACAACCATAGAGATAGGTAATTTTGTTGCATTTTTTTCCCTTATTCACATTCGAAATGAGCAATCGAGATTCACCCAGAATTCTACGCAAGAAAAAAAAGAAAAACGATGAAAAAAAGAAAAACGATGAAATAAAATGACCAGAAAAATTCAAATTTAGATCACACACAATCAAATCGTGACCAAATGGATAAACATAGATCTTCTCACAAGTGATCATATAGTTTTTGTGGATTTAAAAATTATCATTTTTTCTCGGTTGTTGGTTGATGAACAGAATATGACCATTTTTTCATTGCAATGTTTAATGACTATTTATCAGTCGATAGATAGATAGATTGATTGATTGATCGCAATCAATATAAATACCTGATCATTTGCTGTTTTTCAATGCCAATATTTCACTTGTTGGTGCTTGTCATTTTTTCTGATTTCGATAACGATGAACAGGTTTGATCTGATTTATCTAATTTTAGCCATTCATCTAAATACAGCAGCATTAGCGGAGAATTATCAGAATATTTGGGCCGTAAGAATCGATGGTGATGTATACAAGGCAAAAGATGTGGCCCGCAGTAATAATTTTGAATTCATTCGAAAGGCAAGCTTTTCAGTTTTAGTCTATGTTGCATTCATCATTTCTCATCATCATCATTATAGTTGGATGCATTCGATGATATTTACATTCTTCGTCATAAAGATTTACCAAATAATCATCGAATGAAACGACAAGCTGTTGAACATGATCAAATATTGAAAAATGATTCATCGATCATTTGGTTTGAACAACAACGGTCGGCTATTCGTGTGAAACGACCAGCCATTTTTCCATCACCATCCAAATCAAACAGGTCGATTAGCCAGAATGAAAAACTACGTAATCTATGGGATACAACCAGACAGTTTATGTTTTCATTTGGAATGAATCAGAATGAAGTTCGCCATCAATTCAATGATGAATTATGGCCCAGTCAATGGCATATACATTCATCTGGGTTTTCACGATTTGATCATGGTATTACACGAGTTTGGGATATGGGTTTCACTGGGAAAGGTGTCGTTGTCACCATACTGGATGATGGTAAGATAGTGGTCATCATTGTTAGCCATCAACTAATCAATTAAATTGCGATTAGGACTTGAATGGAATCATTCAGACTTACATGCCAATTATGATCATAATGCCAGTTATGATATGAATGATGATGATCCGGATCCAAGTAAGCACTATGTTCACAATCACAATCACAATCAGAATTCGAATTTTAATTTCATTTTTGATTTTTGATACAAACAAAACAATTTTTACCCAACCAATCGATTGGCATTGCCTATGTGGTGTCGATGATAGCCCCTCGATATGATCTTTTCAATTCAAATTCTCATGGAACTCGATGTGCCGGTGTAGTGTCGATGATACCACAGAATAGAAAATGTGGTGTCGGTGCAGCCTACCATGCCCGGATCGGTGGTATCCGATGTTTGGATGGTGATGTATCGGACATAGTCGAGGCAAATTCATTGGCATTTCGTAATGATTACATTGATATCTACAGTGCTAGCTGGGGACCCAGTGATGGTAATAAGGTTAATTGATTGTCGTTTCATTTTTTTTAAACATAATTTTCCATCCGTAATGCAGACGGTTTGACAGTGGACGGACCGAAAATGCTTGCACAAATGGCCCTTGAACGTGGCGTTGTACATGGTCGTAAAGGAAAGGGAAATATCTATGTTTGGGCTTCTGGTAATGGTGGTAGCCGTGGTGATAATTGTAATTGTGATGGTTATGTCAGTTCAATATATACGATATCGATCAATAGTGTTAGTGAGTCTGGTCATTTTCCGTGGTATGCGGAAAAATGTTCATCAACATTGGCGGCTGCATTTTCAAGTGGAGCATTTAGTGATAAGAAAATCGCAACGACTGATATACATAATACATGCACCAGAGAACATTCGGGAACATCGGCAGCTGCACCGTTAGCGGCAGCTATATTGGCATTAGTATTGGAAGCGAATCCCAATCTAACATGGCGTGATGTACAGCATTTAATCGTATGCACATCAGAATTTAGTCCGTTGCTTGATGAACGTGGATGGCGTAAAAATGGTGCCGGTTTTCTCTACAATAGCCGATTTGGTTTTGGTCTGTTGATGGCCCAATCACTGATACAAATGGCACTTAGATGGGATCCAGTACCTGAAAAATATATCTGTATCGTTCAACCTAAGCAATTATTTCCACAAGAAATATCAACAAAAGGCGATATGCTTCGAGTGTATTTCCTGCTGGAACAAAATCAAGGCATTTGTCCGATACGATTTCTAGAACATGTACAGGTGAAAATAACGTTAGAAACAACCAGACGTGGTAATAGCCGAATGTTTATGTTCTCGCCACAAGGTACGTGATTAATAATTTAATTTAATTTAGTTTCATTTGACCACACCTTCTGATTGATATTGCTATCGGCAGATACAATGTCCATATTGATGTATCCACGCATGAAGGATAATTCGAGGCAAGGTTTTCGCAATTGGAATCTTACTTCCGTTCATTATTGGGGTGAAAATCCGGTGGGCTTATGGCGTCTTTATATACAGAATTCGGTGTGTTTTTGATTCGAATTCAATGTTGAATTTTTTTTTTGCATTTATCTACTAGTATAATATATAATCTGTTTATATTTTATTCGATTATTCGATAACTAGCAAAAAGATGGTAGCATATTGAAATTGACCAATGTACAGCTGATATTACATGGTATTCGACAACCAGGTGGCTGTTTCAATCATAGACCATTTAGACGCTATCTAAATGAAGATCTCATCACACAGGTTACCGCTCCTGTTGCTGAATTTAACGAAAATTCACCCGAACAATTCGATGCATTTTTCGACAATTACGAATAATTGAATTTATCAAAAACACAAAGCTTTTAGTCTTTTTTTTGTTGTATTTCAGTTATTTTCAAAAATTATTTCATTATTAAATTAAACATACGCAATGCAATTATTCATAATTATTATTTTCACAATCATAATATCACTGCCGATTTTTGAATCACTCGATCATCTGGACTGTCTATTCGATCCATTAATAAATGAAACAAAAGTTGGTTGGTCGGTCAATTGGACTTTTGAGATTAATCCAAAGATTGTTGACATTCGAATCGATGAATACAATGATTCTTATATGTCATGTAAGTATTTTGAATGTTGAGAGTTGTTGTAAAAATATTTGACGCTTGTCTCAAACAAAAACAGTACGAATACAAATGAGACCAATGGATTTTAATGGTGAATTTCGTTGCTCTGGTCATTATTATAGAATGCGATATGGTGAAATCATTCAAGAGGATACATTGGATGAAATCTCCGACAATAATGATGATGATGATGATGATGAAGTTTTAAGTGAGCAATCATTGCAGATTGCACATGAAGTATCGAATGAACCGGTGTTTGATAATCTAGGCATTGTGGCAATCATTTCAATGATCATTTATCTGTTTATGGCTTGTATTATCGTCATGATTAGCGTGTCCATTCGAAAAGCAACGACAACTTATGCTAAATTCACGTACATTCTTAAGTATGGTTCACAAGTGGATGCATTTGCTATACTTGATGATCATTAATCAATCATTACAAGAATATTAATTAATTTTCAATCTGATCCGGAAACAATTGACTATACCGTTTTTCTAATTGTTCTTTAAGACTTTCATAATCATCAAAACGTCCAATTTCTTCCGATAGTATCGATAATTTCAATCGTCTTTCAACCTTATCTTTACGTTTTCGATTTAATTGAACAAATTTTCTTATTGCCTTAATCCGATTTTCCGTATTATAATCGATCGGTTGTGTTGGTTGTTTTGAATTCGGAATCGAAACAAATGGTTCAGCCTCGAAATCACCAAGTGCTTTCATTTGTGATAAATCATCCTCATGTTGTGCTCTTGTTCGTGGCATATTTTGCATCACTTTACTCATCAATGCTTCATAATCTAGATCGGGTGCGTATTTTTTAAACATATCTACCGGCATTTCCATCCGATCATATTCATCTGCTTGGGTTTGATAACTCAATTGTTTAATGCCATCTATATTAACCGATGGTGATCCAGCTGTACTAATCCGATCCACAAGTGGATATGAAGATTGTTCGGGATTGATTTTCCCAATACTCTCAAGTTCGGCACGACATTTTTCCAATCGTCGCTCAATTTCCTGTTCATTCGATGCTTGTAAATCGAATACAAATAGAATCCATGGAACAGTGCGTGAATATTGCATTTCAGCCAACAATTCATGAAGACGACCTTTGTTATTATTGAGAATGGCACCAATTTCCTGACGATCATCGGCATTTTCATTAGTCCAATATACTTGCATATATTGGTAATCACTGGACACACGAACATTGGTGATTCGGAATCGAAATTCGATTAATAATTTCGATAATTCAGCATCCGTAGCAAATATTTCAGCCGTTGCACGTAGAAAATTTGTGTTCAAAATTCTCATTCGACTTGTTATGAACGATTGCTGCATTCCCTGACGTCGTATCACTAATTGTTCGGGTGAACCACTAGGATAATTCCATTCTCTTATTGCATTAATTTGATTCTCCGAATCCATCATCAAAGTTTTAGTCGTTGTCGATAGTGACACTTTTTTTCGTTTAATCTTGACCTTTTGATTTGTTTTGATCCGTTCCATTGTGTCACGAACTTCTCGATCGAATTTATCCAATAACCGTTGTTGTCGTTGGATTAATTTATTGCGGAATTTATGATGATAACATAGTTTCTGCAAGATGATCACCGAATCAACACGAAAGACAAAATTATTTACAAAACGTTGCATTTTTAGGAAAAAATTTCGAATCCATGTGACAGGCTATTTAAACACTACCACTATTTGAACCAAGTGATTCCGAACAATCTTGGATTCCAAATTTCTGAAAATGAAAATTTTTTAAAATTAAAGAAAACACAATAAACATAAATTTTCATTTTTAATAAACTTACATTGATTATATATTTAAAATGAAAATTTTTAGCCACTGAAGGCGATTTTATCACGGTACATTGTCGTTTAGTTTTTTCCGAATCGTCATCCCATCGTTTTACATTCAATGTGGTCGAACAAGTTGTTTTAAATGGTTCTCCCAATGCTTGATTATCGATCAAGAAACTTACCTGATTAATTATAACGATGGCGATATTTTGTTCATAGGCTAGCTGTTTAAGCTTATTGGCAATAGTCATTAGTTGAACGATACGATGACTATTGTCATGTTGATAATCATAACGAAAATGATAGGCAATACTATCCAAAACCAATAGTCGAACATTTGAATGGTCATGAAGAAATGATTCCAATTGACCATTGGTAATCATCGTTAAAAGATCATCTGCATGTGTATTAACATAACGACAATGTATGCCCATCAGTATTTCTTCGATTCGATATTCAAGTAGATATTTTTCTTGGATACGATCACAATAATAATTCGTGGCCATTTCTTTGATTCGTTCGGGTCGAAATGAATTTTCTGTATCCAGATATAATGCTTCGCCGTTTAGGCCACCTTCACTCGTGTCTAAACGAACACGGAAACAGAGTTGAAAGCTAGATGATGATAGACAAATGATGTAAATTTATCCGAAATAATAAGATGATGATGTAAAGCATCTTACCAGATCTGTGATTTACCGGCACTTGCTTCGCCAAACACCTGTATTAATCGTCCAGTGGGCAGACCCTTTCCACCGAATGCCTGATCGAATCCAATGGAACCAAAACGAATATATTCCGTACGAATATTCAATGTAGTTATCGTAATAGAACTTATGCCTGGATGATTTACACGTAGGATGTGAGCTTCAATTTCATCCACTTCTTGCGGCAAGAAACCAAATTCTTTTCGTTCAAGAACACGAATATTAGGAAAGAATCGAAGTTGATTTACAAGACGAAATTTATGTTTTTCAAGTTTCAATTTCAATGATGGACTAAGATTAGGATGATCTGATAAGAAACGAGTTACATTCGATAATTGAATCTTTTCCATTATTAATGATGTTGATGATTGATTGATATTGATGATATTGATGATGATGATGATGATGATGATGATGTAAATCGTGAAATAAAAATTGAATTCAATGTGATTGGCTGCGCGCGCGCGCACAAAACATTCGAATTGATCCCTTCATAAACAATCAGTCGATAGGCATTGCATTGTCCATCATCAATTTTTATTTTTCCAACAAATAACGATTCAATATTTCGGTTTTGATCATGGCCAATGATCAGATTAATCAGATTGTCATCATCGATAATGGTGCACATACGATGAAAGTTGGATTACACACTGATACGACACCAAGGTAATTGTTTTCGTTTGAAATTTAATTCCTGTTTGATTGATTGGTTTGTGCTCGTGTAGATTAATACCGAATTGTGTGACAAAAGTGAAGAATGAAAAACGTCGACCATTCATCGGCGATCAAATGGATGAATGTAAAGATTATTCGGGAATGTTTTACATTTTACCATTCAATCGTGGCTATCTCCTCAATTGGGATGTACAGCGACAGATTTGGGATTATGTTTTTCGTGTCGTGTTGAAACTACAAGCGGACAACAAAAATCGTTATTCCCATACGGGTATATTGATCACTGAGCCAGTATATAATTTCCCCGAAATAAGACAAACTATGATCAAAATTTTATTCGAAGAATATGGTTTCGGCAAAGTATTGATTACATCGGCACCTGAATTGGCTGCATTCCACTATGTACATGATGAAATTCGCAAAAATACAACGACCACGTCCACATTGAAATGTCGAACAAAAACCGAAATTGATCCATCCTGTTGTCTTGTGCTTGATTCGGGATATTCATTCAGTCATGTAGTACCATTTGTTGATGGCCATAAATTGTTGTCACATACAAAACGTATTAATGTCGGTGGAAAATCATTGACCAATCATCTGAAAGAAATCCTTTCCTACAGACAGATTAATGTGTTGGATGAAACATATGTTGTGAATCAAATGAAAGAAGATTGTTGCTATGTATCGCTGGATTTTTGGCATGATCTCGAATTGGCATCGAAAAAATCATCGATAGATAACCCGATTGTGCGAGATTATATACTTCCGGATTATATTGTCTATAAACGCGGATTTGTTTATGACTCTGACAAACATAGTGACATTAATAAATCTGATTATCAATTAATACGAATGAATAATGAACGTTTTCAAGTGCCCGAAATTCTTTTCCATCCAAGTGACATCAACATGGACCAGATCGGTATTGTCGAAACAATCATCTATTCATTGAATGAATTTCATCCAGCATTTCGATTATTGTCAGCCAAACAGGCCGGAGATGGCAATGGTGATAATGGTTCGATTGATAATGCCAATACGGTCGTTCATCATCATGGTAGTCGTGAACGTCCTGAAAATCTGAAAGATATCGATAGTGATGAAGAAGATGAGGAAGAAGAAGAAGTTGATGACGATGATGACAATGTTGATGAAGATGAGGATGAAGGCAATGATGGTGATGATGAAGGGAAAGAGGAAAATGGACGAAATGGAAATGGTGTCGATTCTGTACGACCACCGGATGCGAAACAACAACGATTATCACAAGTTCAATGTACGAATGGTTCGATTGTTGAGCAATCTAGTGAGGATGGCCTTGAAATGTATGATGATGAAAATATTCGTGCCCGATTATACGGCAATATCCTATTAATCGGTGGTAATTGTCGTTTTGCCAATTTTCGTGATCGTGTTTATAACGATCTACGTGGTTATGTGCCCGATCTGATTGATGTACATGTATATGAACCAGCGAATCCCATCACCTATGCATGGCAAGGTGGTCGTATCCTTTGCCATCAAAATGATGATGGTGGTGGTAATCATCGTCAGCCATCAGTGAAGAATAATAAAATCAATAATAATAATCATCATCATCAAAGTCTATATCATCGATATGCTGTATCACGACAACAATATCAACAATATGGCCTCAATTATTGTCAGGAAAAATTGACAAATTATCGTCTAATGGTGAATAATAATAGTAGTTGATTCAATTTCAAATTTAATTTAATTTTATATATCCATTACATACATAGACTCATGATGAATTGTATATAAGGATTTTGATCAAACAAAAGCAAAAAAACAAAAAAACAGTATATGCACACACACACACACACACACACACACAGATAAACATGTAATCGAAATATTCAATTTTGTAACAAGGCAAATTTTGTTGTTTCGATAGATGATCAATTGTTTGATTGATTGAAAATATGAAATAATTGCGCCTGTTTGTGTATTTGTGTATAAATATAGCATAATATAATATAATATATAATGATGATATATTGATGATGACAATTAATAATTGATACATGAAGAAAAAAAGAAAAAAAGATTCAAACATGGGAGATGATTCCTATCGCTTCTCAGACATTCTATACCGTTGATCTATAGAATGAATCATTATTACATGACAATGTGCACAATACACGATTATTGAAGATGATGATAGTGATGGGTTGTGTGTGTGATGTTAATCAATATTTCATAATTGGTGTTGAAAGAATTGCCTTTCGTGTCTTGTGTTCTAATGGTAAATTTTATTTTTTATTTTTATTCAATTTCCAGTAATTATTTTATAGCTGATGGACTTTTTTCATTGATAATTGGAATGATAAGTATGGGTTAGATTTGTCGTTTCACTTGCAGTAGGTGGTGGTGGTGGCGGCATTGCAATCACTGGCCGTTGATCATCCCAAGGATCTGATGATGCTAAATTTCCGGAATGTCCAACACCTGGTTGACTTGTGACTGGTTGTGAGCTGCTTATTGTATTATTAGTTGTCAATTTGGTCGTTTCAGTGACACCACCCCAGGGTGATTGTTCATTAGTTACTTGATTATTATCATTTGTTTCTTCTTTAAGATCATCCTATAAAATCAAATCGATTAGCGAAATAAAAAAGTTATTATTATTATAGATTATAGATATAGATAGATCATTATCATTACCGGATTAAAATTGAAATCATCTGGTGAATGTTTTGGTTTGAAACGTCCACAACAGAAATTGAAACAACAACAACAACAACAGCAACAAAAATAACAGCCGGTCAAGATACCACAACCAAGTATCAATGCTTTACACCATCCAGATGTTAGTAGATAATAGGCTCCCAAATTTTCTTCACCCAATTGTTCGGCCAAATATAGACCCATTGAACCATAATTGTCATACAATTTACGTTTATTTTCATCCGACAGGATTGAATGGGCACGATTTATATCTTTGAATTTTTCCACAGCTTCCGGATTGTTGGGATTTTTATCCGGATGATATTTCAATGCCAACTACGTCGTTGTAAAATTTGAAATTAGTTTATTAAGAAATGGCAGATGGCAGATTCAGTACATCATCACTTACTTTACGATAAGTACGTTTAATCTCTTCGGGTGTAGATGTCTTTTCAATGCCCAATATTATGTACAAAGAATCACCGGTTGCGCTATAATTAACGAAAATAATTAAATTATTTACAGAATTACAGAATCATTCAATCCAATTCATCAAACTAATTATTATAAATCATACGATAATCGACGTGATTGATTATTAGCCGGATTGTTTGCACTATTCGATGCCATTATTACTCGTCTCTATATGATGATGATCCAAAAAGGGACGACAAATTCAATAAATCACATACGCCCACACACAGATCTGTTGGTTACTCGTCGTCTACGTGGCAGGTCGTAGTTTATTGTTTCGTCAAATGTGGATTGTAAAAAGGTATTGCAATCCAATAGGAAAAAATGAGTGATGATTTTGAGCATCAGATGAATGGACCAGAAATAGATGATTATGATGCAACTTTTAAAAATGAACAATTCACTGTTTTATCTGACTCTCTCACTTATTTGGTTGGGTGGTGTGTGTCTGTGTGTGTGTGTGAGAAAGTCTCAATTTCTATCTTTTTTTGCTCAATGACTGGTAGAACCGATTTCTTTTCTTTGGGTTGGCTCGTCATGAAAACAGACACACACACACACAGTGATTCATTCGAGACATACAGAGGCAGCAGCCACAGCTAATGCTCACAATCACATATAATATGCAGGAATAGTAAACCCGTCGACCGTTAGAATTCAACTGCTGTAGTTATTAGTGCTATATAAACCGAAAAAAAGAAGAACCAGAATTACTCTGTGGTTGGTGAAAGGATCCTGGATCATTTGGACAAAAGAATATTGTGAATAATGAGGGAGATGAAAAAAATTACCGGTCATGACGAATAAATTGGCTTTGAGAATTGGAGATATATTATTTGGCTATTTTGACATTCATCAAGTCAATCGAGTTGATTTTGCCATAGGTCACCTGTTTTTATTTTTTCGGAATTGTAATCAAATTCAAACGATCATGTCCGGTTTCATCAACATTGATATATCGGAAAATTCAAAAGATCCATGCAAACATATGCTCATCGGTTATTTTCGATGTATCAAAGGTAAAGACGACGAAACGAAAAAAGAATGTTTCCACTTTGGTAGTGATTACCTGGATTGTCGAACCGATCCGAAAAATCTTCGAGTGGTACAAACACGACCGAAATTATAAATTTTGTAATGATAATAATTAAATAGAATGTTTTAATTGATTGATTAAAAAGTGAAATTTATGCATTCAATGGTGTTATTGTTGTTGAAAATAATGATTGCATTTGATTATAACGTTGTCGATCAACAATCGATACTGATGGGCGAACCTTGTTCAATGCTGCATCGAAATGTTTGAAATTCAATATGACATCTTTATCTGGTGGTAAAATTCCATCAATTTTCTGTCGTAATGCATTAAGGCTAGCTTCACGAACCAACGACGATAGGTCAGCACCGGTAAAGCCATCCAATCTTGGATCAGTGGCCAATTGTTGCAGATTAACGTCTGATGAAATTGGTGGCTTTGTTCCTTTCTATGAGTGAGTGAAATATAGCATCATAGTTTGAATGTGATCAGATGAATATAGTGCTAGTTATTACCTTTGTTAATGTCAATAAAATTTCATATCGATCTTTAGCCATTGGAAATCCAACATGAAGAATTTTATCAAACCGGCCTGGACGTAGAATGGCTGGATCAAGAATATCCGGACGATTAGTAGCGGCCAATAGAAAACAGTCACGAGATTCTAGGCCATCCATTTCGGTCAACAATTGATTGACAACACGTGATGTCACGTTCGATGACTGAAATTTGATCGGTTAAAATTGTATCGATTGAAATGATCACACAAGCAGACTTACATCAGATGAATCTGTTCTTCGTGGGCATAGAGCATCGATTTCATCGAAAAAAATGACACATGGTTTTGAACTGCGAGCACGATTAAAAACAGCACGCACGGCACGTTCCGATTCACCTACGTACATATTCAACAATTCGGGACCTTTTACAGAGATGAAATTGATGCCCGATTCATTGGCAATAGCTTTGGCTAGCAATGTTTTGCCACAACCTGGTGGACCACATAACAGAATGCCGACCGATAATGAAAGGCCAAGTTTCTCGACATCACGTGCAAAACGAACAGGAGCCAGAATGGACAATTGTAGCTCTTGACGAATGGTGGATAATGCACCGATATCATCCCAGGTAACATCAGGAACAGTGGCAAAACCTTCACGTTTCGAGGATGGCTGTACACGTTTTAATGCACCATCAAAATCACACATTTCAATATGGAAATTTGTTTCATCAATTTCTTCGATCTTCACCTCCGATGATGATGTTGATGGATTGTTCATGAATCGTTCTAATGCCAAAATTGCAGCTTCACGTATCAAGCTTTTTAGGTCGGCACCAACATATCCGGGTGTTCGATGGGCAAGGCTTTCGAAATCAAAATTCGAATCCACTTTAATGTTACGGAATAAAACACGTATGATTTCAAGCCTGGATTTTTCATCAGGTATGCCTAGCGCGATTTCACGATCAAATCGTCCGGCACGACGAAGTGCTGGATCCAATGAATCTGGACGATTCGTTGCACCGATGACCATAACACCATGACCTGATCCATCACTAGCCGATAATTCATCCATACAGGTGATCATTTGTGTAACGATTCGACGTTCCATTTCACGTGCAGCGTTCTCACGTTTTGGCGTGATGGCATCGATTTCATCGATAAACAACAAACAAGGTTTCATTTCTTTGGCCAACGCAAACAGCTGTCGGATTTTCTCTTCCGATTCGCCGGAAATGCCGGCAACAATTTCTGTAGCACCACAACGGAGATAGGCAATCTGTAGATCATTAGCCAATGCTTCGACCAGCAACGATTTACCAACACCTGGTGGTCCATGCAGCAAAAATCCACGTGGTGCATCCACACCTAATTTTAGATACAAATCATGATTATGAATATGAAATACTAGTCTTCGAATGTCATCGACAACATCATCGAGACCGCCAAAATCTTCGAAACGGACTTTAGGTTCAACAAGATATTTGTGTCGTAAAGCAGCCTGTTTGACTAATGTTGCCTCTATGTCACGTTCGATTCTTTCTTCCATCGTTCGAGATCGTTTGATAGACAAACTTGTTGATGAAATTGGTGTTAGTGCAAGTGCAGGTTGAACATTGACATTCGTACGTTTCTTTTCATCGCAATTTTTAGCCCCACCATTATTGTACAATTGATTCAGAGTATTGTTCACATGATTTGTGTTATCACTTTGTATCGGTTGTGGCTGTTCATCAATCAGAAAATCATCATTATCACTCACATCTTCGAGATCAAAATCATTAACAATTGTGTCGATACATTTCTGTACAGAACGTTTCAATACTAGACGTTTTTTACGTCCATATTCCGGATATGTACGTTGAAGATTGGCTATAATTGATTCAATGTCGGTGATTGTTTCCGTTTCCAATATCTAGGATTAATTCATATGAATAATAGTGGCAATTTTATTTGAAAAATACCTTATAGATTCGCGAATACAATTTCTCATCATGAAATGCATTTTGATTTCTTATCGATTTTTGACGTTCTTTTGATGATCGTTTATTCGATGATGATGGATTATTTGAGGATGACAATGGAATATAATCAACGTTCATAGGATCGTTATTACTCATTGCTGCGGCAATGAAACGGCAATGAAATGAATGTTTTTGATTTAATGATCAACAATCAATTTGGGTGATTGACATCGAATCACATGTTTATTCGATCGCCTATATCGACATCAGTGCTGTCCGACTGGCTACCATATGATCAGTGTGTATTTAGAATTTTTGTCCTTTTACCGAACAACAATAATAATATGGCCAATACGATCGGTGGTTCGAAATTATTCATCCCAAAACCTCCTGCCAAAGGGAGTTTCCCTTTAGATCATTATGGTGAATGTAAACATCTTATGAAACAATATACTGAATGTCTACGAGAAACAGGCTCAAAAGTGACGACCAAATGTCAATCGATTGCCCGTGAATATCTTGAATGTCGTATGGATAAAGATTTGATGGTTAAAGAAGATTTGAAATATCTTGGCTTCAATACTGATGATGATAAATCTCAAAATTAACCACAACTATCAACTATGGCTGATAATAAAAATTTACAAATTAAATACCAAACCTATGGTGAACACTGTCGATTATTGAAACAAATTAATAAAAGCATTGTTGATGCATGTAAAAATGATTGTTTATTAGCTCATTTAGTGCCATTATTGTCTGCTTGTCCGAATCCAGATGTAAAATATAATCAAATGATTCGTGATCATATCGATTGTCGTAATTCCTGTCGATCAATACCGATTACAATTCGATCATATGATAATCGTATTTATAATGTTTTCATTGACAAAAAGTCAATGACCAACAACACTGTATCGAAAGATTTATTACGCATTTCGATAGAACGTGATATGTCGATTCAATGTCAGATGCAGGCCCGTCAAGAACGTCGTTATGTAAAAAAGTTTTTTCTAAAAATCAATTGGAAACGATTATGGCAACGATACGATCTGATCATAGTTGGTCAACAACAGCACCAGAATCGAATCAATTTGAGAGATAATAATTCAAATGAACAATTAGAATTGTATGATAATTGTTGTATGGAGTTCATTTCCAAATGTTAATGTTAATAATGTTTGTGTTTTTGTAATAAAATTTGAATTTGAATTTGAATTAGAAATGAATACGATCCCATTGTTTGAATGATTGCATGCGATGACCAATTGACCAGAAATACGGTACAAACATGAGGAAATAGACAAATTCTGATGCAGTGCTAACAACATGCCATACATAGCCAGGCTGGTTGGCTTGCCATTGAATACGAGCATTGTGATTGAAAATTATACTTTCCGGGTGATGTACATACGATATTGAAACGGCTACATGACATACAGTTATCGATACAAACAATGTGCTGACCACTATGATGACCGATGTTGGATGGCTTTCCAATCGACCATATCGATATAATTTTCTCATTATTGATATCTATATATATTGATTATTCACATTGATTATTGCATACATACACACGCACGCACACATACCATAATGAAATGCTGAATCAGAGAGAATATTATGAACAAATAGACACCGGTCATGTGTAGAATCATATAATCAACACCGGGAAAATTGCCAATCATTACCATACCGAAACCTGCAATGGCAAATGATGCTAAGGATAGGAAATTTTGCAAATGTAACCGCGATAATTTGTTTTCATCGATTGAATTTTTTTGTTCGTCTAGAACGACCGATATGTAATAATGGATTTGTTTGAATCTTGCAATACAAACTAAGGCTCCCAACATGACAATTATGTCGAGTAATTGAGCAAAATAACCAGTAGCCGGTTTGAATGCTGCAGCATCACTAATGTATGGTAGAATCGGCGGAACTTGTCCGAAATAAACTGACACAACATACCTATATGCAATGAACGAAGCAATGAAAATGATGGATAAATTGAAGCAGACAGAAACTTACGGTACGAAACAAGCAGGGATTATGACAATAGCCAAAACATAGGCAAAAATGTAAGCATTGTTTTTGAATATCGCCCAACATTTCTGATCGAATCGTATACGAATGTTGACGTTGTGGTTGTCGTCCATGTTGATGCGAAATGAACGGATAGAACAAATCACAATCCTCAATTTATATCCAGTGTAACGCAATACAACAACATCATTCATGGTCATCATGATCGATGTTGTTGATAACATTTTATTTTTCGATTGAAATTTCTGATGAACCTTTAACGTTTTTCTCTTGTGTTATCCATTCAACAACAAGTTGGCTGATCGATGGCAATTGATTACTTTTGTAAATTCATTTCTGACAAATATGAAGGCCATGTTGTTGTTGTTGTTTTGGTTGGATATCATCAACCAAACACTTTTTGTTGATTTTTCAATTTTTTCAATTTTACTTTATTGACGATGAAAGGGTTGAAAATCGTTCAAATATATTTGCATGATTTATTTTCTGTGCTCTATTTATGTAGCAGATAAAAACTCCTCTTCTTCGTGATGTGTTTAAATGATTTGATTTATTTGCATAGTTTCAACACCATTAACTTGAAAACAAGTGTTACATTTATGTATTCATAAATTCAACCCTTCTTCGATGATTGATAGATTAATTTTCTGTGTTTATAATTCGTACCAATGGTCCACCCATCCTATAGGCGTGCCGATGTATTTCAATTGGTCAGAATGTCCGGCTTTTAGCATTGAGATTGCATCTCATCAGATTGTGTAACCAACTCAGTTAAACACAAAGGAAAGGAGTGGATACCGGAAGCAATCATATATCACTGACCAGATGGAAGATGAATGATTATGATTCAACATAACGATACATCATATGAATTTCATTTTCAAAGTTTATTTAAAAAAAAGTTAATCAATAAAGAGAGAAAAACAAAGGCATTCATCGGAAAAAAATTGCACAAGAATAATTGATCAAGAAACCAAAGACAAACAAACAAACAAACAAACAGAGAAACAGATACGATTATATAAATTGATAGGAAATATTGAGGGAAATTCACTCAATCAACACCACCATACGTTTCGGAACCCTCAATAGCTTTGATTAGTTTATCACGCAGATCAATGTATGATTCGTAGCATGGTAAGTCCAGTCTGTTGAAACTAATGAAACAAATGGGAAATGGTGTGAAAATGGACAATTATTTTTGCACACAAACACACACATACCATGTATGAGACCGAGGTAGATTTTGTGGGTTGCCCCATTTTTCAATCGTGAATAGTTGTGGACCATTACTGCCGTATAGTTCTTTGAAACCATTCATCGGTACACGTGATGTACCGGTTACGAATTGTAACAATCGTGATCGTTGTTCATTGTTGAATGATAAAACGAGCTATTTGATGAACAATCAATAAATGAATGAACAACCATTGAAACGATGAAGAAAACTCACCCTCCAAAACCATTGTATAACGATGTGATTGAGATGATAACCACCTTTATAAACAGTATTCTGTTTCCAATCTTTCACGTCAACATTGCCAATGCCGCACATTAATAGTTCTAGTTCATTTTCATCAAACATTTTGATCAGATGTTTGGGTATCAATTCATTGAAACCTTCCAGAAATGAATCCATTTGTGGTTTAACACGGGAAACAAAACGCCAATCAATCACTAAACTATTTGCAGAAAATGCAAAAAAAACAATGAAAACTGAAAAAACCAAAGAGTGGCTTACTTGATGTATTCTTGTTTATTCTCATTTGTCACCGGTATTTGTGCACCGTTCGGTTTCAATTCTTTCTCTTCGACAACATCGAAGAATTTCTCATCAATCGAGAAATTGAGATACAATTCACTGGGGTCATTTTCGAGAATATATTTCAGTGAGTTGTAATATTCTGTATCAACACTTTCCATATCTTTCAATGTGATTTCTTTTTCCAGCATCATCTTATAGAATGGCCGTATGAAAAAGGCGTCCAACAATTTGCCATGATAAATGGCCATACCAGCAACACGGCCAATGAATTTGAAATAAGCCAAATGTAGCTCATTACATCGACCGGAGAATGGTCGTATCTGCAACGTATATTTATCGGTCGAGCTATATTCAAAAAGGCCATAGTAAGGATTGAACATTTCTTTGGACAAAAGGTAGAACCATTCTCGACTAGGACCACCATAATCGAGTACATCTTCATTATCGAATTCGATCCATAATTTGGCCTTAAGATAGTCCACTCTTGATACATTACTGATGACACGAAATGAATCTTCCAATATGGAATTGCGTCGTACTTTTATCTCAAATTTGTTCGGGCCATTCGGTTTGGGCAGCGAATTCTGTAGAAGATCATATTTTTTCTTATAATCACGTGAATAAGCAATTGGTGGCCCTGATACACTGGGCATGTCGATACGTGGATCTTCCCATTGAGTTGTTTTCGTATCTAATAAATCGAACAAAATGAGCCAAGATGAAAACAATTTCGATTCATGATCGATTCATAGTTACTGTGCACTTACTGTGATTGATGAAAAAGATTCGTCCATCACGATGTACACGTTCTTCCCAACCGGGTGGTAATGGGCCTAAATCATCGATAATCCGGTGTTTCAAATCGAATGGCATATGTTTGCCATGATGGTGGTGGTGATGATGATGATGATGGTGCTTTGAATTATTATTCGATTGATTATTGTTATGAGTAGTATGATGATGGTGGTGGTGATGAAGAGCGGACATTAGTGATGAAGATGATGATGGTGGCGGTGGCGAACTTGGTTTGCCGGTTCGTGGATCAATCCACGTTGTTGATTTATTATTATGATCAATGAAAAATATACGGCCAGTGTCGGATATTTGTTGCGTCCAACCAGTTGGTAATGGTCCAAGTTGTTGTTGCTGTTGTTGTTGTTGTTGTTGTTCCTCTAGATCATCATTATCGTTGTTACTATTTGCTGCTGTTGCTGTCGATATAGAATTCGAACGTCTTGTGGTCACATCACTCGATTCGGTTGTTGTGGTTGATAGATCATGATCATGATTCAATGTCTGCTCCGTATGATGATGCTGTTTGGAATGATTGTGATTATGATTATTATTATGGAATATATTCAAAAAGGAAAATCGTCGTTTCTTTCTATTATTATTTGTATTGGTTGTTGTAAGCGCATTGGAAGTTAAATCAAACGATGATTGTCGACTAGAACCAGGTGTAGAATCGATATCATTCATATCATGATTCATGATTGGGTCAATTAAACGAATTCTGGCCACATTAGCAGTGGTGGCCATTGTCGTCGTCGTGGTCGTTGTCGTTGATGATTCCATTTTGTACGGTACATTCATCAAAAGCTCAACACACAGCAACGCACAAAAAGAGAAATGCAAAGCAACAAGTTATACAAATCAATCAATGTAAGCAAGACAATAAAAAAACAAAACTTTTGACTTTTTTTTGATGAAATGATTCTGAAAATGATGAAGATGATGATTATGATAACCACCAAGGCAGGCAAATAAAGATAAAGATTTTTAAAAAAGTGTAAATTTTAATTTAATTTTTTCTTTTGTTCTAATCTCTCTGTGTTGCTGATAATAATGATAAGCTCGAGTGAGGGAATGATCAAAGTTCCAGGATGGCAGAATAAAACTCGGATTGTTTGCGATTTGGTCTAAACAAAGTTATCAGTTGATTTTTCCAAACAACACACTACTGTATACACAGTCTCGTTATCAGTCTTGATTTCTTTTTTCTGTGTGTTTGTCAACAACAACTTGCTCTTTTCTTTTTCTTTTTCTTTTTTTTCTCTTTGTCATTGTCTGTCTGTTATTTTATTTTGTCACATAACGACAGAGGAAAAAAGTTTGTCATCTTTCTTAATCACACTCATTCATTGACTCATTCATCCTTTTTCTTTTTCCCGTTTACAAGCATGTACGTATGCAGAAACATGAACACTGGGTTATCCAATATATACCACACACACCGATACACAACACCACCACTACATTGATTTTAGCTAAGCTAAGCTTTATTACAATCAGGAGAAAAAAATGATCGAGGATATAGCATAATAATCATCATCATCATTAAAAAGGAGGAAATTTTAAAGGCTGATGGTTGTGCGTGTAAGCCAGAAAAATTTTCAATCATGATGACAATGGTGATAATAACATCATCATCATCATCATCACCATCATAATCGTAAAAATGGAAAAAAATCCGGCATCATCGAGATTTTGGCGTGTAGGTATCTACTAGTTTATATTTATATTTATATTCTAATTCCATTTCATGCAAATACAACATGATTAAAGCAAGTGTTAACCAATGATAATGGAAACACCTGTTGATTCAGATGTATTAAATGAAAATCAACATATAAATGATCATCATAAAAAGCCATTTTTTGATGATGGTAATCATAATCATAATGATAATGATAACTATGTTTATTATGTCTGATGACTGATGATCAACACACATACACATCATGAGTATATGCCTCCTATGTTAAATTTAGTTTTACAATTGAATCTTTCAAAACAACCATGAACTGCTGCCAGTGTTGAATCATGCCTTGAAAGAAATCAAGCATTCAAGCAAGATGATTATATTGTTGTTTCGCAAAAGACAATTATTGATCGGTTTCGGATCTATTTCAATTTTAGCAACGTCATTTCATTTTCTATTTTCTAAGGCGATGACATTGATTATGACTGCAAATAGCGCTCTAAATTTAGAAATGAAAACAAAACTTACATGTTGATGATCTATGGCAGATGAGTGATCTGATGTTGGCGCAGAATTAGGCCGATCATTACCGGAATTCAATGAACTCTGTGCGTGTGTATGGCACGTGCAAAAATAGAGAAATGAACAAATAAACAAATAAACAATACACGTGAGTCGAAATACCTGATTCTGATTGATGGAATGATGTTGAGAATTTTGTTCGTTTAGATTATTATCATATGTTGCAGATGATAATGATGATATCGATGAGGATTGAGATTGTGACGGTAATGATTGATCCATACTACTACCAACATGAAAACGGCGATAAAATGCCTGTTGTTGTTGTTGGTTGACAGTCGATGGCGATGTTGTTTGTTGATCAATAGCATCACCACCAATGTTTGATGATGATGTCTGTGCATCAGATGTTGAGGATGTTGCTGATAAGGGCCTAGTGTTGCTGAAAAGAGGAAAATAAAGATAAATTGAAACCAACAACCCATTAATCGTACTTGGTGGATGGTCGTGTCCATTGTGTAGTGCGAGTATTATGATTGACATAATAAGTACGTCCATTTGAATCTTGTCGTTCTTCCCATCCATTCGGTAGATCTTCTTGGCTTCCTGACCGGTCATGATTGATATTGTTGGTCCTTGGTTCGTTGACAATTTCCCACTCGTTTTGCTATTGGATGAATGGATTAATAAATGAATGAATGAATGAATGAATGAAATCAAATTGGAGATACATTTGAACAATCATTGAATACATACATCGTCATTATCATCGATCGATTCTTCACCAGCATCCAATGTAGAAGTGGAATGTGTTGTCGATGTTGCCGGTGCATCAATATAGGCATGATATATCTCAAGATGGCCTCGAACTTTGGATTTTTGACTTCGCTGTTGCAGTGTATATCGTTGTGGTTCGATAACCATATCGGTTGTTTCTGTTGGAATATTATTCAATGCTAGATCCACTTTGCCAAGGAAATCATCACGTGTAAGGCGATTTTCATCAAAAACTTCCATCAATATCTGGTGACTGGCTGGAAGTACACGAATAATGAATTCTTCGTTCCAGCATGGATTCAGTGTTTTCTTTTTCGTTTTCGTATACAATGAATCGATGACTGAACGATCCGATTTGCTCAATAGATCAATACGAACATATGGATCGGATGCACCGAATATATCCTTTTTAGCCAGATTGTGGCCACAATGAATTTTCAGTCGTAATAATTTACAGCTGTTTGCACCGGTATCTGGATCATTGAATTGCTGCAATTCAAATGGAATTGTTATTGAACCAAAAAAAAAACTATGAAAACTATGCACATACCAATGGTTGCCAACCATGAATCTTTCGGGAAAGAATGAGATTTTTATTGAAATTATCATGATGGCCATTATTGGCGGTATGGTTTGATGATTGATTCATTGTTGTCATTCACATTTGATGATTATTGCCACTTCAATTTTTTTTTTTTTTGTACACAGAGTTGTTAATTATCACATATGTAGAATTACTCTCTACAAAAAAGAGATAAAGAAATTTGATAAAACTACGTTGTTTTTTGTTTTGTTTTGGGAACTGGACAGAAATATTAATAAAATTTTTCATTTATAAAAGAGATGCGGATTATCTCACTGATGGATTGTCATGACTGCTAATCCGATGAAATATCATCACAAAAACACATGTAACTCGATTGTTTGTTTGTTCTCAATTTGTTTTTATTGTTATAAAAGAACGTCTTTGAAATGGATGAAATCACGCAGCAGCGTTTTACATTAGGATCCTGGTATGGACCATGATGATGACCTCAGTCATTTAAATGCATTGCATTCAAATCTATCTATAGGTAATTATTACACACTAATGGAGGCGATTTTCAAATATCCACCAGGAGACCGCATATATAAACAAACAATGTCTGCTTTACAACCTTAATCACATTTCATATCAAAGAATCGAAACACAATTTTAAATGCACAAATCAATCATCAGTTTTCAATAATCACACCAAACGTGGTGGTGATGAATTCGAGAAGTAGTGCAGTGTGTGTATAATAACTAGATAGGATAGTGAGAGAGAGAGAGAGAGAAACGAGTCATTCAATTTCAATCAAGAAAAACAAAAACTTGCCAACCTTCGACGAGAGAGAGGGAAAAAGAGTAAAAAAAAAGTTAAGACGTCGTAATAAAGCAAAAAATGTCGTCGTCTTTGGTGGTTAATTTCTACGTATTTTTTTTCTGTTTTGTTTTTGTTGCAATCTCGCAAAGAGGTTTCGAATAATCAAATGTTTTGATCGCTTGTGGATGGCCAATCATTCGATTAATTGACAAGGTTCAAAGGTTTCATTATCCATTTTTTTGATTATCATAAATACACTCACACACACATAGATAGAAGTACACGAAGCTCAATTTGATGTTTGCATCAAAATGGAGACAATTTTCTGGTTCGTGCAATACCTAATATTTGTCAAATGTAAACAATAAACAAATCCCCTCCCCTCATAACACCATTGCCGTTCGAAAGAAAAATGAAACCAAAACCCAAACAAAACAGACGACTTGACAACCGAAACTTTGACACCACAACATTTTCCTCTATCGCCAACACTAGATGGCGATTATGTGTCGAATACTGATTTTGAAGATTCTGCAAAATGGACTCGAATTTTTTTTTATTTTTATTTTTATTTTTAACTTTTTTTGCGGTTTCTGATACAAAAATTTTGTTTTTGGTCTCAATAATTGTTGTCAAGTGGAGAAATTTTTTTCAAGTTTTCTCATTTTCTCATTTTCTCATTGTCGGCAACTGCAATTATATTGGGCAAACGGCGGCGACGATGATGATGATGACCGGTAATTCTCACCGGGGCCATTAGAAATCCGTTATGAATGAAATGAAATAAAGACAAAGTATCCATTCTACTGTGGTGAACGAAAATAACGGGTAAGCATTCATAATTTGTTTTGTGTCCACTTTATGAAATAATGATTGTAATTCGTTTGTTTTTCATGTAGCCAACTGACAACAAACAAACAAGAGCAAAAAGTTTCGTTAGATCATCATTCATCATAACATGGTCAGTTTAACGGACTGACATTCATTCATATATTTTGGTTGCTCCGGTTATGCCAGTCATTCATTTTTCATTGGCACTGTAATTCGATATTGTGAATTTGCCAACCATCTACTGTACCCGTTCGCAAAGTTTCAAGAAAAATATTTTTCTCTTTATTCTCGGTCAATCAATGATGTTGTGCAAGGAATTATACCGGATACAGTCATCAGTCAGCATATAATCATCACTAGGATCATGTCCGGTAGCATGAAAAAAGCGATTCGGCTATAATTCCTTTGAGAGACAAGCATCCAATGAATGACAATCACATTGAAAGAAAGCCGACAAACAAAAAAGAAACGGATGTTTTGCATCCAATCCACACGACATATACATGACACAACACACACAAATGTAAGTCTGGATTTTGTTAAATATAAAAAAAACGAAAAAAAAACTGAATCAAACTGTAACACATGCATGGAAGAATGAATGAATTGGAAATGAATCTAGCATCCTGATAAGATCATCATCAACATGAATTTCTTCTTTTCACATCTATTATTAGATCTTATCATCACTCCCCTTTAGGCAATGATGAATGGTGTTAGCATTAAATAATTAATCAACCATGAGTGTGAGAGACAACGCCCACGGATTTCTTCTGTAATTCGCTGCTTTTGCTGAAGGTCGATTTGCGACTAACCATTTGAATGATTTGAAACAACCGAACCAGACAACAAAAACAACAAGACAGATGGCCAATGGATGTTGAATATGACGATGTTGATGTTGATGATCGATTCATTGGTGTCATTGTATATGACATGTAAGCAAACCAAACAAATAAAAACCGCACAAATGTTTGATTGAATTTCGTTTGTCCACAATGAGACATGGAAAAAACTTTTCTCTTTGAAATCCGATCCAATTTCTAAATATGAACTGATGGATTGGATTGGAAAAACATAAACATAAACATGAACATGGACATGGACAGTCATGGGGTGTATGTTTGTGCATGTAGAGTAGTTGGTATTTGGATCTCATTTTAATGATGATCATCATCATCATTTCGAAATGTTTGAGGTTTTCAAATAAATAACCGATTACCCGCGCAGACATGTAGTCGTCCATTATCGATTCTTTGCAAATAAGCTTTTAATGAGCAGGCATAGAGAGAGAGAGAGAGGATTACCATGATATAATGTCAATGTTTACTCATTGGATCATCATCACCATCAATAGGATTCCATACTGATTCGTTTTTCTGAATGAATTCCATGATGATGACAAGGCCAACAGTAATCGGCTAAAAAATTATAAACATAATTATTATGATGATGATGATGATGATTTGGACTTTTCATTATGATTTGTTGTTTTTTCGACTCTCAATTAGCCAAGGTAATGAATCGGAATCGGATTTAATCTCAATGATGATGTTGATGGATGAGGAGAGAGAGAGAAACAGAAATGAAAAGGCCAATTTTTTGTTTGTTTCATCAACAATAACATCCTAAAGAATTTGACTACTCTGAAAGAAATAAGCCGATTTTCGTCATGGAAAAGATGATGATGACGTAAACATGAAAAAAGAGAGAAAATGTGACCCAAAATAAACAAATACCCGATTTTGATACAAAGGCAAGAAAATAGAACGGCCATCATCATCATCATCATCAACATCAACATCAACATCATCATTATTATGATGATGATGGCAAGTTGTCATTATCATTTTGGTTGTCGTTTTGCGAATAATTTATGAAATGACAAATTTTTCTGCTTCATATTTGAATTGAATGGAAATAGGAATGGGAAGCCATTTGTGATTATGATTATGATTCATACATTGTGAATACGAATATTTTGCAGCCGAGACCAAGTAATAAATTTTTCCTTTCGTTTCTTCCGTTCACAGGGATCGAATGATGCAAGTAAATCTTGACTCGACTTGTCTTTCTTCATAGCCGTTGCGGTGGCGGTGGTGAGTTTTGGCACCCAGAACCCTCAACACATAATAGGATTATAACCGTTAATCATTCAGTGATCCATTTTTCGTCTTTTTTTTCTCTTCGATGATGATGATGATGATGAAGTTGAAAAGATTTTTTTTTTCATCTGAATAAAACTTGATTCGGGAATAATGTCACCTTGGAATGAATAACAAAGAAAACAACTCACATGATGATGATATAAACAAATCTAGGAAGAAAGAACAATTCCAGATCGTTTGAATCTCAATCTCCTGGAACGAACAACTGAAAGAAAGAGAGTACAATAACAATAACAATAACAAGAAAGTAAAGTGAACTTATACTTACCAGAATCAAATGCACGCACACACACACACAACGAGTTTTGTCTGTTGTGTTTGGCCATGTAACCAAATCTCGTCGAATGCTTTTAGTTTGATTAAAACACATTCATTCGACATAACAAACATTCAAAACAATCCCGAACACAAACACTCAATCGACCAACCGATCTGAAAATAGCCGACGAAAGCAATTGTTTTCATTTCATCTTTGGTAACGGCAACAAATTCCGGTCTTGAATTTCGGAGTAACGGGAGTAAGTCGGTGTGTGTGTGTGTGTGTGTGTGATTTACCAGATGGCCATGGTAATATTTATGGTCAATTTTGAATTGAACAAAAGAATCGATCAAATATCGATTGTATCGATTGAATCGAACGGATAAAGAATTTGATTGTCATTTGATGTTAATTAGAATTCGGGCTGATTTATAGACAGTGATTATCATTCGATGAGAAAGAGAATTTATGCTAATTGAAGAGAATACACACTCATTAAATGCAATCAGTGAATGCGAAAAAAACCGCCAAATGGAATCCAAATCAGTTGAAGCATCATCATCATCATCATCATCATTTTGCCAATGTCCCCAACGTATCATAAAATGTTTATTGCCATTGTTGCCCATAATAATAATCTGTGATAATGTAGTGGACACGTTATGGTTGACACCATTTTAGCATTGGAATTATAGCCAAGTCCACCATCCCGTTTTCGTGAAAACAAATCACACCGTGTTTATTTATTCGGGTATTCGGTATAATAATACATCCAACGCGAAAAAAATCTGACCAAGAAACGAAAAAGAAAAATCGTATCAGACCGTTATAAAGTTTCTGTTTTGTTTTTTGTTTGATTATCCGATTCTGTCTGGTTGTGATTCTTTGCACAGAATTTTCTCAACACGAACCCCCTTCGGCGGCTGATAGGAAAATGTCGTTTTCGTTTTGTTTGTTGTCTGTTCACCCAAGATCCAGAGAGATAATATGGAGCATTCCAAACAACGATACGATCGATAGGGAACAACTAACGACCAACTAACCAAAACCGTAACGTAACCAGCAACCAGATACTTGACAAGTATTTTCTTTCCCCAGCCATTGTCTTTTATCGTCATCATAGTCCGTTCTCTTTGTTGACAATAATGCTGACTGACAAGATACATGATTTTCGCATTAACGACCAAATTCTCCTCTCTCTCTCTCTCTCTCTCTCTCTCTCTCTCTCTCTCTCTCTCTATCTGTATCGGGCTCACTGACTGACTGACTGACTGGAGGAAAATACGGTCGGTTTTCCTCATCATCATGGTTGGAAAAACTATTAGGCATAAAGTAAAACAGAAGAAAAATGATTCAATCATCGTAGAGCTCTAGAGAGAGAGAGAGAGTGATGAATAAATGTTGAGTACCCAAAATACGATGTAATATTATTATGCCACATACATTCATTCGGGGGAGCGATGGACGAATCTTTGAACCGTATCGTTACGGTTCGTGGCATGCCATATGAACCAAACGACCCTGAATATACACAACATCAATGAATAGATAGAATCTCCAGCATCGTGCTTGTAATATATTAGATTTCAAGGTAAATGCACAACTTTTTCCATCTTGTTTGAAAAAACTTGTCGAATAACGTTTTTTGTTTTGTTTTGTTTAGTTGTTATTACCAGCACCGGAATGATTCGATTATTTGGACGACAACGAAGAAGAATACTTTCTGGCTCTTTCATAGATCACCGTAGATAAGCATCGACCATAATACAATTCAATTACCGATTCACTCTCCAGACTTGTTTTCTTTTTGTTCTTCTTCGAAAATGAGTGAATTCTGTAAATCTGCAAGACAAGATACATTGTTCTCTGCACCAAGTATCGAGTTTCAACAAAAAAATTTCACATTATTGACAACAATACTGAAATGTCATTGAAAAGAATTCCGAGATTTTTATTGGTCGAAACGCAAAACGATCGGCAAGGAGAATAACCGAAAAAGTAGCAAATTAAATTAAGTGTGAATGATGTATGTATGGCACTCGATATATAGCCATCATGATCACAATGACAATGACAATGGCATCAGATTCTGATCCAGATCATTGATCGAAACATTGACTGGATTAGGGAACAATTTCCAACCAACACAGCAAGCACAGCAAGAGATCCACATATTGTAAAGGCCCCCATCTATTTCTGGTGATGATGATCCAAAAACATCTGCACTTTGCTTGTTTGGTTTGTTTATTTGATTTTCTTTCTCTCATTTTTCAGATTTAAATCACATGATGATGGATTCATTATCATCACTAACTGGCTACGGAGGTCATAGGTTAATTTGCGAGACAAATCAGATTGGATTCGGTGAAATTTTCGAAAAGAAAAGGCGATTCTGGCGTGTCTAAAATCGTGTTTTGTTGTTGGGTTTATTGTTTTGTTTATTTGTTTATCATTTTGGCCGATTCGATCATCATTCATTCATTCATTTATTCATTCATCACGAGCGTTGAGCACACATGAATTTCTGTTTCGGGCGTGTATGTGTGTATGTGTGTGTGTGTGTGACACGATCCGAAACCAAACGAATGTGCCTAAATGGATCGTCATGTTATCACATGTGTGTGTGTGTGTGTGTGTATGCAGAAATCACCTTTCACCTCAATCATCAATTTGATATCGATCAATGGTATGGTTTTAGCTTTTATTTTATTTTCTCGTAATTTCATTTTTTCTTCATTCTTCGTTCATTGAATCTAGATCTTGTTCACTGTCGATACACGGCAATAATAATCTTTTGGGCTGGCCATTTGTGTGCGATGATGATGGGCAAACGATGATTTATGATTATTACCGGTGAATCCCATTAGCTATATCGTAATTCAATTCAGCAATATAGATTGCTGTTGTTGTTGTTGTTGTTGTTTAATGTTGTTTTTGATGAAAAATTTCTTGTTTATTCGAATCTAGATTTTCTTTTTTGACATATTCGAACAGGTCAATCATCATTATTCATCAGTCATTTGATTGGACAAACTAGAAATGTGACAAACAAACAAACAAACGAAACAAACGAAAACGATCATGGAATTTTTCTCGCTGCAATCATATTAGAGATATGCATACACTGCACATATATCGTGCACATTGATCGTGTAGTCGATCCATTATTTATGAGCATTGTCTATGATCGGTTCGGTTTGGCTTATGAGACCGCAAAGCTGGAATAAATACCAAATACTCACCAAGCTCAGGTCTGAGAGATAATGTCATTCTGTGCATTCTAGCTACCTGCTGGCATTTACTTGCTTGTTTACTTGTATTGTCATTCCCTACTGTAACCCAACCATTCATTCATTCATTCATTCATTCATTGACAAACAGGCAAAACGCCAACAGAATATTTTAAACAGTTGATTCACAAGTATATCCAGAGTATAGTCAGTTGTTCCAGAATTCCAACCAACTAACCAACAGGCAGCGATTAATTAATCTGTCAACTGTGAATTATTCAACCAACGGACAGAAATTGTTCACCATGAGCATAATAAAAACAAAACAACAACTGTGCTCCCCACTAATTTGCCATGAAACAATGAAAAAATGCCAATTGACCATGGATGAAACGGGCCCGAGAGTTTGAGAATTCGGAGGAAAATGAGATAATTGTCACTTATTATCATGATTGTGGCTGAAAAAAAATGAAAAAAAAACTCAACGACCAAACCAACAAGCCAAAACATAATCTGTAATCCACCCCAGTGCACCACAGATGAACAAAATTAATTGTCATTGCTTAATGTACAGCATTCAAGATGAGCTCAGTGCATTGTTCTTGTTCATCCAGAAATAACTCGAACGCAAACTAAGCGTTGGTAATGAAGCCAATTAATCACTGGCCACTGTGAATCATGAGCCAAACAAAATGGAGAAAAAGAAACAAATTTTCGACCATACAACCACCACCGGGTATTAATAACAATAAAATAAAATATTTTATTACCCGAAACGAAACTATCTCTTGCCGCCCATCTTTCACACTCGGATCGAAAAAATGGCCGATTTTCCCGGCAATCCGATTCGCCTCAAGATATTGAGTGGCCCATTTTTAATTTTGTTTCCTTTGAACGCATCAATATTTTATGAATAAACAAATGAAGCCCATTGACCATTGTTGGAATATTCAAATTACCTACACTGTACATTGTAATCACACACACAGAGAGAGAGAGAGCGAGAGAGGTACGTCAGCAATCATCATTCATTCCATGGGACAAGTCATCATTCGGTCTAGTTTGCGTGTTTTTATCACATTTATCTGCTGCTGATCCGTGGCTTGTAACATTTTTTCGGTTACACAATCAAACAAAACAAAAAAACTTTTCATCAATTTGTCCTGTATGTTCTATAGAATGTGATACTCGTGACAATAAGCCATGATGGTGATGGAATTGGAGTTTGTTTTCATGTTTGGTTTCAAAAATTCTTTCGACAAATCCGTTTTTTTGAAATGAAAAAATTCTCTAAAACTCATACACCACACACACAAGTTTCATTTCATGGGTCATCATCATTTGGTTTCGATGATGTCACGCTATAATAATGGCAACATCCGTCGAACGTTTTTTAAATAAAAAAAAACAGTAAATTTCAGTTTCACAAAAATGAAAAAAGAAGAGAAAAACAAACAAGCAGAAAAAAGCCATTTCACTTGGTTTTATTTGATCCTGGAAAATGACGACGACAAGATAGTATGATGCAGGTTCGTCATAGTGTGTTATATATTTATTAGCTATATTACATGTATGTCTATGGAACGACACACCAGCCATTCATTCAGTTGAATGATTCGATGAATATGAAACTGAAACTGAAACAGACATTCATGCATTAAGTATGCATGAATTGGCTTTTGGCTTTTAGGTCTCCTTCTTACTTGTTTCATGAAAAACTGGTTCTGAAACACTGTGATAATCGTGATCCGACAATGATGATGATTATTTGCAATTTATAAAATATTTATCCACAAACCATATCATATCGTTTGTTTTGCATTGGATGATCGACATGGCTGTTGTTGTGGATAAAGATATTTTGCAAACACGGTGAAAGACTGAGAAATGCAAACATTGTGTGTATGGAAAGAAAATGGAAAGCCACCAACTATCCAAGCAAGTAAAAAGAAGAGAAAAAAGTTTTCAATGTCTGCAATGGATAGCAGCAATGAATGCAATAGCAGCAATGCAAACAACCATTGTACAAGATGGATAATTTTTTTGCACACAAAAAAAGTTTCCGTCCATCACTTGGTTCATTTTCTGGCTTGTTGGTTTTTTCACCATTCGATTTTTCATCGAAAGAGTCAAGTTTCCACGTTGTTCCATGTTGTCGATTTTCATACGGATGGGTTTTGATTGATACGATCGAATCACGACAGAATCGAACAGTTGTATCTTGAATTTCAAATGTGTCATCTTGTCATGCTTCCTTTTCCTTGTTGTCCATGAATTATTGTTATTGTCATTGTTATTATGGTCGATGGATATGGATGGCCATTGGTATGGACACGCGTTTCCGGCCAATCATAATTCACAATGACAATGAAGGTCAAACATACAAAACGCATTAGACCGCAAAAAAACAATTTCGACATGAATAGCAATCAATAGTCCATACATGATTCGATTTTGGCTTTCTTTAAATTTCAAAATCAAATCAAAATACATTTTCAGTCAATTTTCATTCGATCGTTTTCGTCGTTAATGGTCAGCATATGGATTTTCATCAAATTTTCAAACAAATCGGATAATCTTGTTTTTTTTAAACCGATCAAACTAATTAATTTCAACAACAACAACAACATGCACGTGATCAGTGAATTTGCTGCTAATGAAATGTGCCAATGGCAGATATCACCACATTTTGTAAATTCCGAATGGTGAAAATTTTCAAGTTTTGCTGGAAAAATTCTCAAAAATAACACTAGGAGTGTAGCTTGGAATTGGATACAAATTCAATTATCCTAATGGAATCTCATCAACACATCGACTGACTAGACTTGCTTACACTCACTCACTCACTCTTTGGACTGAACCCGAAACCAAACAACAACAGCAACAGCAACAGCAGTTTCACACCTTTTCTTTCATCTGATGTTCATCGCATGCTGACTGAATGAATGACAGTTGGGCGTTATTGATTTCGACATCAGGTGACTCCCATTCTCTACTAATGAAAAGTTTTTTTTTTATTTCTTTTTTTTCATTTCCACTGCAGGTAAGCAAGGAGGTGTGGTTGATAACAAGCACAATTGCAAGGGAATGTGACTTTGTTGGATCGAGATTCAAACTGATGCTTCTGGTGGATGGTTTGATTGATTTGCTGATGCAGAACATTAATGGTCGATGATGATGGAAACTGGATTCCCAACTCAACGAGGCAATGTACGATTATGGTTCAGTATGATTACTGGTAAACATCTGGCATTATTACCCAGACAACGATTGGGAAATGCGGAAATATGGCATGCTCGACAAACGAATCAAAAGTGGATTAAATCCTAGTAATTTGATTCAACTTTGGTGGCCTACACAAAGAGACACAGAGACACAGACACAGGACACAGAAGCCAAAGTGTTTATTAAATCTCTTTCGATCTACTCAGTGACGACGCACCAGACATGACGTTTCTCACGGATTATTATTATTGCAATGATTCACTGTGCACAACTTTTACAAGCATCTTACCATTTTACCATCGCTAGATTATGAGCAACGGTATCGAAGATTGTGTAATCGATTCACAATTCCATTTTCTGAGTAATGAGTCTGCGAGCAAATTCATTCATTCATTCATTGATCGAATGCATCCACCAGGCATCAATCAATCAATCAATCAGTCAGTCAGTCAGTCAATTTCTTGATGCCTATTACTTGATGTGGTTTTTTCTTGGAAGCCATTTTCTTCACTTTGTTGATGAAGAATACACACGTAATGGTGGAAAGAAATTTTAAAAAATAATTTCGATGCACACACATTCAATGGAAAAGGTCATGGGGTCGAACCGGAATATTTTCTCGAATAAAGACAACCACCTCTCTCTTTATGTCTTGCTGTTTGCGTGTATTCATCCATCCATCCATTATTATCATGCCAGTCAAGCCCGAAAAAAGCCAGAACATCCCGATTTGACACATAGGCTTTTAAAACATTTATTTATTATTTGTTTCAACTTTTAAATGAAAAATTTTTTCCTCTGCTTTGCTTGCAGGCTATCATCATCATCATCATCATCGTCGTCATGATGATTATTATTACCCATGGTCTGGATCTCGAGAATCGAATCGCTGGCTAAATGGATTGAAGAAAGAAAAAAGAAATTTTTTCGAGAACAAAAAGGCGGAGGATGTTTTCGCTTTCAATTTCGCTAAGCTACTGTTGCCGTCGTTGTCGTACAAGCCGAATATTGATTGACACACACGACAAAGATGAGCCGAACATTTTTCTCTATGATATGAGATATATGATGATGATGATGATGATGACAACAGCAGCAGCAATGGGGATTGATTGGCTTTAATGGACTCGGATTCGAGCTAGCTATAGCTGCTGATGGAAATTTCATGGCACGCAATTCATTTTCCATCCGTCCGTTCCATTTTCATTTTCATTTTACTTTGTTCGATTTTTGTTGTTTCTCTGCTCGTTGCCATCGGCAGATCGGTTCCGTTTTGCCGAATTTTCTCTGTTCTCGGTTAGTGGAAACATGCAAACAATAGAGAACCGGAAGGAAGTCGTAAGGTCACTAATGGAACGAGAATGGTGCAACTCAATGGTTTCAAATGATTTATCGATGATGCTGGAATATTTGTATTTGTATTCTGTTTGCATTATTCAAGTATCGAATCGGTTGTCTGTTTGAATAAAATTTGAATATCAATGATCATGATCATGATGATCAAGATCAATTTGAAATGCGACGAAAAACAGCATTTGCAAGCGCGAAAGAAGAAATTTATTTTTCTGGGTGAAAACCATCAAGATATGTCCACATGTCGATGTGGACGATGAGGATAGGCAAATGGTTACCTTGAGTGATTGATTGAAATGATTTGCAAACGTTAAAAATGGAGAAAAATTTCATAATGCTATCGATGATTGATATTGAAACGACTAATGTATTACATGTGCCTTATCAGCCATTTCGATCGACCAATTTGGACGAATCAACAGCCATATCATGTACATCAAACGATGTGCAATTGGAAAATTTTAAAATTTGAAAAGTTTTTTACTCACCATCGATGGTCGGTTGATGACATCCTATTTTTATCTAACAACATGATCGCCAAGAATGTCGTCGTCTATGACCTTTGGCCCTTGGAACAAACAACAACAACAACAACATAACTGAATCAATGTTGATTGTAATGTGTCGTTTACATACAATGCAATATGGATCCAATTTGTGCGTTTGTGTCGTTTGCCGCATCCATTTAAATGTCAACCATTATCTGGACACGAAATCGTGTCATTTTGTGTTGGGAAATGGCATCCATTTATCATTCATCCATCACCATTATGATGATGATGACCACGGTGCTCATATTGTTGAATAATAAAATCATAAGGCAATTAAAAAATTAGACCAAATTTCCGACCAGTTTCGAACTGCAGATTAGATTAGATTTTGTTCCATTTGGTTATCACCATATCGGACCATTACAATTATCATTATTAGAGGGCTACTAAAATACAACAACAATCATCCGAGTTTGAACTTGGGTCAAAGGTTGAAAAGATAAAGTGGCGACGATGATGACACCATCACAGCATCCTAGATATATTTGCGTGCGTGTGTGTGTTTAGTAAGGTAGGTAGATGGATGAATAGATATCATTCGAATGTGTAAGTAAAAATGTCAAGAAGCGAACCCCTCAAATTAGAACCGATTGCCGCCGCCATCGACATTGATCTATGAAGATTTTACGTTTCGAGAAGCGGCGGCAAATTGAGCAATTGGCAAGATAAAGAAAGAGAGAGAGAGGTCAAATGTGTGTGTGTGTGTGTGTGTTTGTGCATCTTGTCAGAAATCTAAAACCATCCATCCTAGTTAGTTATATTTGGTGCTTGAAATTGAGATGCACGATAAACTTGTGGATGACTATCGAAATGTTTCAAGTCATAAAGATCTTGCGACACTCTGACTAGACCTTAATAAAACAAACACGAAAAAAATGCGACGACTGAATGGTGAATTGGCAAGTGAAAAAGACACTGGTGGAAAGAAATTTGAGACCAATTTTGACTCGTTGTTGACGGATTGTGATAACGAAATTGATTGACCATCTGCATGGGATTCAAAAGCCACTAGGCACTAGGTCCAGCATGATGACAATTTCAGATGTTGGTGACAATTTATTCGACACAAAAAAGGGTTCTCTTGGTTTATGTGCAAATCAATGAATGAATGAATGAAAATAGAAACAAACTTGAACTTGAAAAAGAAAACGGCAATAAAACGTCAAAGTCCACACATCACAGACATGGACGATTCGCGTGTGTAGACGACGTCTTGAATGATTATCACTGATTCGGTGATTGTTTTATGGCTCCATTTTCTATTTCTAACTCTCACACGATATATCATATCATTATCATTTGATTATTACGGCAGTAAAAAAAGTTCGAAAATTTTCAAAATCCGAATTTCGCCCGTCTGGCGCCAAACATAAAGTACGTGTCTTGCTTTGATTGTCGGCTTTGATTCTTTCCACTGTATTCAACATCAACAAAATCACAAGTTGTTGTTTCTGACACTTTTGAATGACATCAATCAATCAATCAATCCAGTGAAACGAGTGAGAAAAGGTTTGATTCAGTTTTATTATTAGCTGATATATCGTCCATTTGGCCATTCACAAAGAGTGAAAGTATGCTGTACAGTGTACACATTACTGATGAATCAAGAAACTCTGAAAAGTGGAAAAAATCACCGGCAAAGTCAATTGGACATGTAAAATGCACTGGAGAATTGCAAGTTTGATTTTCCTTTCCATCACCAGAATTGATGATGATGGTGGTGATGGCTTCATTCATTCACAACAACAAATGGGATATGAACGAGGCCAATCCCAAGGGCAATGCATAGATCTGAGATGATGCAAAAAATTAAATTTCATTTTTTGCCAAATGAACGAATAAATAAAAAAAAATATGGCCCCAATGGAGTGAGTGTGCGATGGACAGACAGACAGACAGACAAAATTCGAATGTTGTGTTTGATGATCGATGTCTGTCTCTCCTGGGAATTGATTTGGATATTTCCAGATGAAAGATGACATTCATCCGAATATCGATTCGTTTGTCAATAAGAAAATTGCTATCTACGAATGAATCAATCAATAGATGCATCTTGGTTTGTTTAGCCACGTGTGTGTGTGTGTGTGTTTGTAACATATTACGTATGAATGACCAGACTTGCCAGCATAAACACACAGGTCAAGTCAATAAAAAAAAATGGAATTGAAAACAATGGACATTGGACAAACAGAAGAGAAGAAAAGATGATTGAATCGAATGAAATGGAATGGAATGAGATGAGAAGAAAGCCAGAATAAACATCCAATTATCGGTGTCGAGTCTTTCATTCATTCATTCATTCATTCATAGATTGTGATTGAATGTGATAAAAAATTTTCGCTCAAATTCAAGATTTGTTGTCGGTCAGACTTACGTGATCGGAATGATGATGATGGTGGTGGTGAATGTACAAAATGTCCAATTTTTTCTTCGGAGACTTGAAATTTGTGTTAAAACTCAACAAATAATTGGCAGATTTGAGCCATAATAAAGTATGCCTAAAACAAAGTCAAGTTCAAGACCTAGTGGTCATTGGTTTATATTTGGCCAAACAACTTGCGACTGTTTGATCGAAAAATTCATTTTTATTCATTTCATTAATCAATATAAGAGTTTTCGCTGTATTCATGTTTGAAATTTGGATCACTGTTATGTGTATATAGAAATGGGGAGAATGAAAACAAACAAACGAACGAACCGAAGGAACCAGAAATTTTGTTTTGGTGTGTGTGTGTGTGTGTGTCGGTGTCATTGTAGTCGCTATTCAATGACATTTACCTGGACGTTAATCATTGATAATGATGGTGATGATGATGATGATGATGATGTACAAGAGAAACAAAGTTTTGACAATCAAAGTAATTCAATAGGTGTGTATATAATGGGCATCAATTCAATAACGATGTCTCGGTGTGTGTGTGTTTGTAAATCTCCTGGTTTGATCCGATAAAAAAGTGTGTGGATTGGAGTGGAGATTGTAGGATTCATCATTTCACAATCGTCGCCACGGCATGACTTATTTACACAGAACCACTAAACTAGTCCAATAAACTAGTCACTGGTGCATGGACTGGACAGATCGGATGACATGTTGCTAGGAGGCTGATGAATATCTTGTTCGGCTTTTGTGGTGGTTGAAAAGTGGAGAAAGAAATTCATTACCATTGTTTGCAGTGAACATTGGCTTACCTAAATAGGACATGGGTGTGCAAGGTCCATTGGCGCCATTACCGCCGCTACCATGACCGAGTGATGATAGACATGTATCGCTCGATGCATTCATGCCGCCATTCCCATCACTATATCCGTGCATCTATGTTTTTGAGAGGAAACAAAAATTTCATTCAAAACTCATTACCGGGGTCGAAATTGAATTTATTTCATCATAATGATCCATCATCGAACAAGATTAGGATGGAATATCGATTATGATTGTGACAATCGATGTTCATTGCAAAAGATCAATATATCAATACATCAATATATCAATATATCAATATACCACACTAGCGAGCACAGTAGTGGCAAAAAAGTTTCATCTGACTGCAAATGTGTCATGTCGAACAAGAACAAAACAAAGCAATGCAGATATGGCTTGCTTGCTGATATTGTTGGTGCAATATATACAGAGAAGGAGGGTCTCCTCTATAGTCTGAGAAAATGGAAAAAAAAACAAGAAAATCGTTTTCTCCTCAGTCTGTGCGTGTGTGTATTACTACTGGTTGAGTGTCTTATAGGTTCGGAAAAAGGTTTCCGTGGATATACCCACACGCATGCATTCTCGTAGTGATCGCGACCAGCAATGGCAACACACCTCATCCTTGATTTTGTCTTTTCCGTTTGATGTTGATGTTTAGTGAACTGAACATACCTGTGATACAAGATGTTGAAATTGTGCAGCATTCGGATCAATATCGGGTTGCATTGATGCATAATCGGCCAACGCTTTCCACGGTGGTTGATAGCTATGTACATCAATCGGTGTCATCTGAACGGGACTTTCGTGTCGTACAGGTGATGTCGCTATCAATGGCACACCACGCATCTGTCCAATGTTGAGTTGTCGACCATCCTAGGGAGCAATAAACAGAAACAGAAACAAAAACAAATTGAGGCAATGTGCAAAACCCAAATACATGATACATATACATAATATACATAATTTAATTAATTTGATTGTTTTCCACATTCACTTTCGAATGACTTGACTCATGAATTCGTGCAGTGGGCCAAACTACAACACGTGACCATCATCATCATTCACAAACCACAAATAATGCTGATCATAACTTGGCAAAATTACCTTGAAAAAATGTTCGTCTTGGAAAATTTCCGAGAAACTTTCCGCGAAAATTGTGCCACATTCAGCAATTTGTCGATAATTTTTATCCATTTTATATCGAGTGGATCATGATAACACGTGCATCACACAACTCATCGGGCACGTGTGTGCATCCTATCCACCTTTTTCATGTTGTTCACGAATGTGCGTGTGTGTGTGTGTGTGTGTGTGTGTATGTTTGGATATAATCATATTATTCTGGAGTTTGTGCTTTTTTGAAAACAACCACCATTACTTTTTCACATGACAAACAATATGGCTGTGATTCATCACGCATGTCAAAACACACATGGCCAGAATTTTGAGAAAAAAAAAGACAAAGCATTTTGAACCAAGAGAACCGAGAGAATAAAGAATAAAAACTTTGGAGGTATCAATTACTCACTGGAACACATTATCATCATCATCATCATCATCATTGTGTTCCGCTACTATGCTACGTGTGGCACGTGGCCATTGCTAACCAAAGAATTCATACACAGCAAAGGCACGTGTCTTGCTCATGAACAGAGAGAAACGGAAAACAAGAAAACACAAACACACCCATGTATGGAGAAAGAATATGATTCTGTTTGATAATCATATGCAACGGAGAAAACGAAAACAGGAAGCATGTCGGAATACATGACAAGTGTAATTTGAAATCATCACGATCAATGTCACAAACTGAAACTGGCCCAAAAGAAAAGGTAAATTTTCCATGATTACTCCAAATTATCGTCAACAAATAAATGGAGCAACTGCTGCTACTGCAAACATTGAGACACACACACACACACATACATACACATACCATCTGTCTATGTTTGTACAATGATGGCTAGTTTCTAAAATGAAATGGCAGAAAAAATCACCGTTTGAGATTTCGAGATAAGTGGCCCAACCGTAGATAAGACTAGAGCGAAATGGAAATGGAGAAACGTACATACATAACGGCCATAGATCTCAAGAGGCTTTTGCACTGGAACACTTTTGCTCACTGTCCCCTTGTTTCAAAAACAGACCCGGGGGAAGATGGATGTGAAGCAAAACATCTGCAATGCCTGTGTATCCATTAAAGATTTTTTCCGCTTTGCAAAATTCCATGATCCAAATCTTGAACAAATACTATTGGCCATATGTATCGATTTAGAGCAAAAGAATCGAGATTTTAATCTAGCTAATTGAGTCTGTTAAATCTGTGGCACACGTCATCATCATCATCATCATCATCGATATAAATCCCTTGATTCTCGATTCCATTCAATTGCTGCTGGATTGGCCATTTTGTACACAACAACTCTTGTGACACGCGCTCTGTTTGAATATGAACACGTTTGAGCCATCTAAAATTTTTGAGACGATTAACCGGATTATGGAAGAGGATTTATAAGTGATGAGTGTGGGAAGAATGAAAAATTTCATTTGGTAATGACATTATTATTTAATGATGATGATGATGATGATGAGATGATTTGCAATTGTCACCTTGAAAACATCATCGAGTCTACTGTTTGAGTTTGACTTTTGATTTTGATTTTTTGTTTTCATTTTTCGTCCTCATCTGAATGAAAATGAATCAAAAAAGTCACAAGAGAATTGATACATTGTGTGTATGAGTGTGTATGAGCGTACGGACACAGAACTTTCAATGGAAGCGAATCAATGCCTTTCTCCCGGGAGTAATTAGCTCATGACGATGAAGAAGGAATTCCAAATAACTTTTTTCATCCATCCGGATGTTTTACTGAAACTGGAAAAAAGTTTCTCAAACACACAGAGACAAAGTTTTTTGTGTTTTTATGTGTGTTTGTTTGTTTCTGGTGCACAGATCAGATCAAGGAACAAATGACAAAATCCATTAATCGGCGAAAAGTTTTACAATTTTACAGTTTTGCACTACTGCTACTAGCAGGTAATTCCAGTTAGTCCAGAACGACAACAAAAGATTCAATTTTGCGGCAAAGACAAACATTTTTCTTGTTTCTTTGTTGATGATGAATGCTTGGAAAGTGGTGATGGACAAACAACAACAACAACAACAACAAGCTTAATCAGCCAAGTGTAAAACAAACACAGACCGAACAAATGGACATTTTCTTTTTCTTTTCGATTCTTTCTCACGCCGCCGCCCCTCTCTTAAGGATGTTTTTTTCTGTCTCAGTAAGTTGAAAGCTTTTATTTCTGGTCTGTCGAATTTTCATTAAGAAAAGAGAGAAAGAGAGAGAATGGAAACAAAAATGCCGATATCCATTAAGGGAGAAATTGTTTTCACCTGGACAAGCACGTGCTTTTAAGGTCGAAATAGAGTAGTGGGTGTCGAACAATCGATAATCGATTAGTGAATCAATGGTCGGCCGGTCCTTATGGTCTGGCGGTTAATGAGAAAAAGGTGTTGTTGTTCTGTTGTTGTTGTTGTTGTTTGAAAGCGGCGTTTTTCATGTTGTTTTGTTTCATAATATGTGACATGCGATATATGTCGCATTGGGCAATTTGTCGGTTTGGTTTGTTTGTGTGACATATTGTGAGACGGAGAATGGATGTGCATTATGTAAAGTGATGTGATGTGATTTGATAATCGATGGCTGACTGAATGGATAGTTTTAATGGATTCATCATAACAATGAATTGATCATTTGTGAAATAAATCTAGTCTGCTCTAGTCAATTTAGTTGGTGCATTTAACAACAACAACAACAACGAATACAATATAGATCCATTAAGATGAATAATGCACACATTCAGATCTAATCGATC
Organism: Dermatophagoides farinae; assembly: GCF_024713945.1. Classification (NCBI taxonomy): domain Eukaryota; kingdom Metazoa; phylum Arthropoda; class Arachnida; order Sarcoptiformes; family Pyroglyphidae; genus Dermatophagoides; species Dermatophagoides farinae. The sequence goes on from NC_134682.1 coordinate 5,186,483, forward strand.
AGCGAGATCAAGTTCCTGTTGTTGTTGTCGTTGTTGGAAATGGAACCAATTTAGTCAGATTGCAACTCAAAGTCATTAACAACAAGAATTGTTCACAGAGACCCCAGGAAACAGGTGTCAGAACAAAGGCGATGACCGATCACAAAGGTGAGACCTAGGCTAATTTCCACCCATTAAGATTCCGAAAAGGTCACAAAGGTTAATGGAGTGCGAGAAAAGAAAATGGCTGGTTGATATGTCCATTAACCTTTTGGATTTTGAAAATGGGAATAATTCACAATTGAGTCTATTCATTAATTGATTCATCAATTCAATTAGGGACCCTGAGGGTCCTAGTTTTATGTTTTGATTTGATTCGATGATTGTTTCGCGTTTCATGTAGTTTCATGCATTCAGACACAATGATTGGCATCCATTTAGGCACTAATGCTCGATCGATGGCTTCACACACACACACACATAATTGATCGATCGAGATCGAGATCGAGTATGAACAACATGGTCATATAGAGTCGGTTATGCAGGCATTAGATTTGATGCTTGAAATGGATTTTTGTCTGATCAGTAGACTCGGCATTCTTTTGTTGTTGGACAACATTTATCATTTTCTCACATTCAGATTCGTCTGGCGCGTCTAAATTGAATTAATCAATTAATTAGCCACAATCTAGCATTGCAATCAGTAGTAGGTTTGTCGGTCTTTTTCTGAAGAATCTAATCACTGGTCACATCGTTGAACCTTGGATTGGATTAAAATTAATCAAACCAAGAAGAGAAAGTGTCAACTATTGATTGATAAAAGATTGGCCAAGTTTAATGAATGAAATGAGCAGCAGGTGTTGAACAGTCAAATAGTATGCTAATTGAGTTGATCGCCTACCTTTTCCTGTTGTTGCATCTGTTTCATTAGGATGCTGCGTTTTTTGTCTTTACATCGTTTATTTTGAAACCTGAAATCGAACAAACGAAACAAGACAAACGAAAGATTGGTCAACACAGAGCAATTACATGGCTGTGTATAATACTCGGGCACTTACCATACACGTATGACCCGTGGAGAAAGGCCAGTCATCTCGACCAATTGCTCCTTCATCAATGCATCCGGACGTGGATTGGCATTATAACATGAACGTAGTGTGTGCAGTTGCTTCTCGTTGAGAACAGTACGAACACGTGTTGGTTTGTGATCAGGATTCTTATTCGAATTATGGTGATGTGACATTGATGATGATCGATGCGATGATGAGGATCGATGATGGTGATGATGATGATGATGATGTTGACCACTTGAATTTGTCGATGAAGAATTTGTTGATGATGAGTTGTTGTTGTTGTTGTTGTTGTTATTGTTTGAGTTTGATTGATTTACACTATTCAATTGGTTCGATGGCTGTAGAGGTGGTGGTGGTGGTGGTGGCGGCTGCGGTATCACTGATGATGACGGCGGTGTCATTGATCCTGACGATATAGACAGCGATGTTGTCAGCGGTGGATCCATGTGAAGAGCTATGAGAATTGAAATGGAAAGAAAAAGGACGTTTTTCAATTTTCAAGTGATAATTGGTGAAAAGTGGCCACTTGATTGAAAATTTGTTTTTCTCCTGAAGCGAAAAAACCTGGGAAAATCAAACAAAAACTTACCACCGGATAACGAGGATAAATGTGTAGGTGCACCGGCACCACCGCTTGGCGATATATTGCTACTATTCATGTGGCCGTTTAGATCACCACCCGGTCCGGGTATTATACCGGCCGGATGTAAAGGCATCGACGGTTGTTGTTGATGATGCACCGGATTATTAATTGACGGTGATCCTGGAGCACCAAGACCTAACAATTGGCTAGCAGCACTGACATTATTCTCTTTCAAACATTCCGGTGTCACAGGTGTTAAAGGCGTTAATGATGATGATGTTGACGATGACGACGATGATGATGAGGAAGAGGAGGACGATGAGGATGAAGATGATGATGACAATGAGTGATTCGATGCGGACAAACCATGTTGCTGTTGTTGAGGTGGTGGCGGTGGTGGTGGTGGTGGTTGATGATGCAGATTAGGATGTAATGAAGGTGGTTGGCGATGATGTAGCAGTTGCGGCGGACCGATAAAGTGGCCATGTGGATGGAGATGATGCGATAACGGTGGATGATGGCCACCCAAAATGGTCACAACGTCGTTGGCTCCGTTGAAGCCAAGTCCAGCAGCTTCGTGATCGGCCTGTTTACAAAATGGAAATGTTTGCCAAATGGATTTGGTTTGCCAAACGGTGCATACATACTTTGCAGAAAAGGTCGTCGAATTTCAGGACAAATTCGTCGCCACGTGTCAATTGTCGTGCACAAACAGCGCAGCGAAAACATTCGACATGATAGATTTTATTACGAGCACGCATCACCAGATCCGTCTTGCTGAAACACAGTGAACATTTGGCGCATTTGGCGCCAAACAACCTAAACAAAACAAAACAAAACAAAACAAAACATGTAAAAAACATAATGTTTTACAGATTCGTAATGAAAAATGAAAAATCTGCAGATCTGGGTGTTGAGAAAAGCCAGAGAAAGGCTATAAATCTCGTGTTTGATGATAAAAAACAGATCCACTGAAAATTTATTGTGTTTATCATCCACAGTTGAGACTGGTAGACTGATTGACATTGGCTATTCCGGCATAACGATTGAATCAGATTGCCAAGACACTCACTATCAGATTGCCGACGTCGCCATCATTATATGCCGATTTCGACACCGATAAGCAAGGTCATGTGTATATGGTGTGTGTGTGTGTGTTTGTTTGATCTATTCCGAACAGATCACCATTTCAAATTCAAAAGTCAACATATTGAAACTTTTGAAAAAATCCACACTCTTCAGAATACCTGGAGATTTGGAACGCATACACACTCGACAAAGCAAAGATTGTCATCAGGCAGTCATTGCGATTACATCATCAAGTGTATGGGTAAACAAAATTGAAAAAGTGATCTGAACAACAGCGAAACCAAAAATGGAAGCACCACCACCACGAAAACGAAAAACAAAGCCATAAAAAAAACCAAAGCCAAGTATTGAGTAAATAAAGCCAATAATGAATGCGTTTTAAACGACTTTGTTTTGGCGAAAAACACAACAACAAAACATCAATTCCATATGGCATGATGATGATGATGATGATGTTGATGATGATGTTTTTTGCCAATCGTCGAAACCGTTGAAACCCTAGGCTATCTGTGTTAAAATTTCTTCAGTCAAGACGACGACACTCGTATCGAAATGAACAATCTCCACACATACGAGTTTGGAGAGAAATTGTCTCGTCATTGTCAGTGATAGTGTTATCATGTGTCTCATTATCGATGAAAAGGTTGTCCAATGTATTCGTGTTTCGCTTACCTGAGATAATCTCGTTTACAGTACGTTTTGCCATCACGCACAAAACAAGTACACGATTCATCCAGATATTGTTGACAATCGGCACATTTCAGACAGCTTGCATGCCACTCAAGATCGGGTGATACCCGCAAGATGTACTGGTCGTAGATTTCCGAACCACAACCGACGCACAACGAGATTCGTTCAGCCGCTGATGGCCATTTACCTATCATTGTTGTGTTCAATTAGTGGTGATTTGTGGTCAGTGTGTATGTGTGTGTCGATGATGAGATTTGATTTTGTCGTCGTTATCGATGCCCGCCAGTGGCAGAGATTTGGTTCGATGGCATTTAATCAGTGAATGAATGAATGAGCGAATGGAGGGAAAAACAAACAAGTGGATATTCGACAATTTGATCGGATGAATTTATTCTATTGGGGCTTACGTGGTGATAATTGTGTAGATGTCGTCGATGAACAGGACGTAGATGTTGTCAAAGTCGTTGATGTTGACAAAGTGGAGGATGAAGAGGATGGTTCCGTTTTGATGGGCATCGATGAAGCAACCGCCATCGGATCAGTGATTTGAGGTGAAAAAATTTTTAATTGAATTGGTTGAAATCATCAACAATTCAACACACCACCATAATGACCCACAAAAGACACAAACTAGAGCACATTGACACACACACACACACACACGATTTGCAAGTCGAAAAAATGAAATTTTCACTTGGTCTCAGAATTTTCGTTTTCAGGTTCACTTTGTGATTCGTTCAGGTCGACTCTGTGAAATTCAATTTCGAGTGAGTGTGTGTTATGCCAAAATGTGGACAACGTCGAATTGCTCTTTCGCCACTCAAACATGCGTGTTTTGTTCAAAACATGCTACTGCTTTTCTATTTGAAAAAGTGCCAAAAAGATTCAAATCCCGCCTACAAACGAATCACTGGACCAATCGACATGACGAGCGACGATGGTGCTTGTCTGTAATTGGTTACTGTTGCTGTTTTAGTGACAACCCACTTGATACTCAAAGACATTCATTCGCACACACAGATCTGATCTGATGCTACACTCTAATGTAGCCATATGATCATCACCATCTGTCTGTCTTGTGATGGGAGCAGTAGCTACGTTATTTCTCAATGACGACGAAGAAGACAACAACAACAACAACAACAACAACAACAACAATTCATTGCACCCAACAATTTCATCCAGCAGCAAAAAGACCTGGCGTTGAACCAGAATCCTGCTTTGTACTTGATACACTTGATTCGACATGGTCATTCTGTGGGATGACAATCATTGGATTCTGGTTGTCAGTCAACCTGTTCATAAACGGCCGGTTTTGTATCCGAAATTAATTCATCGTGTGTAATTCAATTAAATCAGTGATGTACGCGGTTCACTGAGTCAATGACAGAACTGGTGGTCCTGATGGAACAGATGACATGTCGATATGTTCGGGGAGAATATAAAAAAAAACAGAAAGCAGAAAAGAGAAATTTGCTCAATTGAACACGATCAATGGTGCGGATGTTGATGGTTTATTCGAGACATTTGGTCGAATATTTGGAAAATCAAATCCAGTCAACAACAAGTCAACGGTCAAGTGTGTTTGTCCAAGAATGATTGAGATATTGGTCATCATCATTGTTCAGGTATGGAACTATGCAACGAAATGTTGACTCAAATGTTGTCGAGTTGTGCACAGTCAAAACAGAACAAGACAAGATAACAAGATAACAATAGTCGAATGATTGAAAAGGTGATGATGATGATGATGATGAAGGAATTTCACTGACAACAGACAACAAAACAGCACGAGACTTGAATCCATTGGAAAAAAATATTTCCATTGTTCGCGTATTTACCTCGATCATCTATGGATTGAATAATAATGACCTATTGAGATTGAGATTTTTGAATAAAAAAAATGTCCAGATCAAATGATAAAGACTACCTGCTGTATTTGTGCGTGTGTGTGTGAATGCAGAAATGTTCGAGGGACAAGATAATCCCTGGTAAGTAGCCAGCTAGACAGTCAATATGGCAAATTGAATTGTCAACCAGACGCATTTTGGATCGTTATCAGTGGCATAATCTCACTATTGGTATTGCATAAAGTTATTGAATACAAAGAAAATTTCCAACCAAGGACAAATGATTCGCTAACCCTTGGTATGTATGTAGGCGATTCGACATATGGATGTTGCTTGCTGACATGACTTTTTTTTCGCGACTTTATGGCTTTTTTACAGCAAATAAAACAATGAATGAATCAAATCACTAGCATTACTATCGAATCGAACATTGGCAAGTGAACCATGAATTCATTGTTCGATTCTGGATGATGGACCAACCAGTGGGGACAATAATCATCAAAGTGTCAAGTGAACAACATAATACATGCCGTGCCGTAAAAAAGGTGACGTTCAGTGTTCAGTGTTCAGTGTTCAGTGTTCAGTGTTCGATGGTTCTATTGTCGACGAATATTCTATTCATGATTTGAGTCATGTTCGGAACCATTGGACCAGAACCCGAAACAAGGACAGAGTGGAAAAGTTGCACGTGTAAAATTTTCAGTTTTATTGATGTTTGTACGAGTATTGGCATATAATGAGCAATGACGGTTCATTCATGTTGTTGTTGTTGTTGTTGTTGTTGTTTGAAACGACAACTTCATCATTGAACCTGAATGAGTTCGGAATGGATGTAAATATTCGAATGAAACCATTTCAAATGATTAGGGTGATGCACTATACTGTACATCAAGTGACAGTACAGTGTGTCATTGTTTGGGTTGAAAATGGAGCAAAATGAAATGAAATAAATGATACTTGTCAACGGGGTTCGTGTGTTTGTGTGTGTGTGTGTACAAGTGTAATACCCCATTAGAATACAATTGAACTATCAAAACCGTGCTACGTTCATGATATCCGTATCTCGTTATAATCAAATTATCAAACCATTTAGAATGGAGCTACAAACACTATTATGGTTATCATTTTCATTTCGTTAATGATGATTATCATTCGAATCGATTATTGGATTCAAGTAAGAACCATTTCAAGCAAATCAAGCCATGTTCTTAGAAATTCGCCATCATTACCACCGGAATGGTTGAATTGCTAAATGGATTCTTTCCATTAACCAAGTGAAAATGATCCAGCAACCTAATGGAATGGTTATCAACCGAGTGAAAATGCAAGCCCATTATCACCGAAACGATGGCCCTTGAATCAGGTCGACCTGGTATTGAGTTACCCATACACACACACACACACAATCAACGGGAATGATTTGAATGAATTGATTTATGGAGCCAAAAACAAAATATGTAACTCTTTCGAGTTGCCTTTTATTCAAAAGTGGTCCTTTCAAATCATGGTCCAGTCACTACTCACAAGTCAAGTCAATCAATTGTTTAACGAACGGACGAGTGAATGAAGAGTGTTGTGAATGTTCAAACAATTTTTTCAAATTGATTGAAAATGAATGAATGGATGGATGAAATGATGAGAAAGAAGCAGAACAAAACAAAAACAAAAATACTAGACGTTTGCATTGTGTCAAGTCAACAAAACATCAAGTTGTCAAATTGTAGAAAAATGTTTGCTACTCAATTGTTCTACTGGCTAACCCTTTGCTAGATTCAAACAACAAGACGATGATGACCATCCACAACATCATCAATCGAGACAAATTACAAGTTGGGTTTCAGTGTTGTTGCATGAATGAATGAATGAATGACAAACAATGGTCAATTTGACAGCTTTGTTCATCAGAAACTGGACTTGTCATACACACGAACATCCGGATGGTCAAATTGATATCAGAAATTGATTTTTATTCATTCATTATAAACCAATGATATTGGCCAACATTGGAACCTTGAGCCAACAGACTAGTGGCGTAGTACCGGCCATGTACGGTGCTTGTTTATGGTAGAATAGTATGCCATCAATCTGTGGAATTGAAAGAAAAAGACAGTTTGGGTTGCAATTCAATTTCAAACCAGTAGTACTACTAACCTCGGTTTCGAATGGATATGGGCCATGTTGGCCATATTTACATATGTTATCCATTGTGCATGGCCAATATGGCAATGTCTCAATGTGGATTCTTGAATGATCCACGTAGGATTGATCGGTTACCATTTGTTCATCGTTATCATTGTGATTAACGTTGATATGATTATGGATCCAGAAGAAACGAAATTCCGTATCACAGCCGTAGAATGAACAACCATTCCACTTGAATACGTCCAATATGTAGAAGCGACGTTCCGCTTCCACCCATATGCAATCGAGCATTGAATTTTTCGTTGCCGCCGATCGAATCTGACGATGAGATTCAAACTTGGAATCGACATTGTGACCGCTGCTGCCGCCTGGTAGGCTCGATTGAAACTTGAATAAAAAATGACCATTTCGGGTATATGCCCGGGTATGGCCCCCGTCAGCAATCAACAAGGTTCGTCGGCCTTTGGGGCAACAGACAAAGAACCAGCAATCGAAAAAATCTTCCGGCACATCCACCAGCCATTCGGATAGCATGAAACAGTCGGAAATTGCTTTTCGATAATTTTGGATCCACTTTCGTCCATTTTTCCGTTTTTTATTGTGCATCGTAATGGTGGAACATTCAGTTTCCATGGACGCAGTTGACGATGACTCGACAACGGTTTCATTATCATCATCGTCATCATCGACGGTGGACATTGTTTCGATCGGATCATCTTCGATGAGACGTCGCATTTTTTCGATGATGGATTCACGTTTCCTTTGGAAAAGAATATAAAGTAATCATCCACACATCGTTATCATCATTATCATTATTGTTATTATTATTACCAAGACAATCACTGGGTCTTACCTTTGAACATGGGCCAAAAATTCCATGCGGCGTTTGTGTTGAACATTTTTGACCACATCAAATTCTTCGGAATTTGTGTGCAGAAACTTGGGATGAATTCGATTCGATGTGCTGGTCATCGATGATTGATTGACGCTCAAATCGGCATCAAATTTAGTGATGAGCTCAATTTCTGACATTTTTGGTTCCTGATTTGAATTGAATTGAATTGAAATGAAATGAATGAATGTGATGAGATGTGATGAAATGTCAAACAAGGTTTTGCATACATGCATCCAATAATCGTCAAAACTATCGATACTATTGATTCGGATTCGTTCATCATTTGATTTTATTGGATTTATTTAAAAAAAATTGCCAAATACAATCATATATATCATATACGAGATCAATTTGAAATATACAATAGACAATGAATCGATACATTATTCAATGATTGTAGTGGATGTTGCCAATGTCGATGATGTGACGGGCAGATAGAGTTTGAATTCGGCTGGCAATTCATCTTCGGCATACATGCGATCGGCAAAGTAAACGCGTCGTAATCGGCAATTGGCGTTGATTGTGACGCGTACCGTCTCCATGTAATTGCTGCCATATGCTCGGCGACAGAAATCATTCAGGTTGAACGCAATCTGGTTCCAGCCATCATCCAGCCGCAATGGCATGGAACAGATGAAATGTTTCACTCTAGTGACTGACTGAAAATTGGACGCTCGAAAACGGCGTCGAACATTTTTATCGTCCAGGATTTCCACTTCAAAACTAAAGAAGCGTTTCAGATTCTTCACGATCAATATGAGGAACGGCAGTTTGATGCCCAAACTGGATCTCGGTTGTGGTGGCGGACAGGTGACGTATGTTGTGGCCACGTTCGAACCGGTGATTTCGATGACCAGCGACTGAATATCGTTATCGGTGATGCGTTTAATGCTGCCGTTTTTGACTTTTTTCTCCCAAATTTGCAGCGGATTCGATCCAATCGAATATAGTATGGACAGAAAACCACTTTGAAACGTATTCTTGAACATTGTCCTGGTAGCAAATTCAATCAATTGATTGATGATGATCAAGACGCGCGGTTGCCACAGAAACCAAAACAATAACACACAGGGAAACTTGCCGAAAGCAAATGAAATTCAAAGAAAATGTTTCCAGAAAAAAATTAAATGTGACAAGTTAATTATTCAAAATTGCAACACAACAAATTAAAATTCAAATAAATCCCTATTCTAATAACAAGTGATGACAAAACTTTCCTACAGGGCATTTAAAACAGATAATAATAATAATAATAAAATGACACGAAAACAACAACGATAAAATCCTAAGCCATTTGGCCATTCATGGCATGATGATGATCATCATCGGCCGATGATGAAGCATCAAGAAAGTCGATTATAGTCTGGTGAACATTTTCCGGCGAACAGAGATGAACGTGGTGACCACCCGGTATGGTGACGAAATCAAATTTGGGACATTTCTCCCGATACAATCGAATGTATCGATCGGATATTTCATCCGGATCGAGACGGACACCATTCTGCGCTTTCACAATCAGCAATTGACACTTTAGTTGTTCAAAGTAATGTGCCAATGAATCATTGTCCAGACGTTGGAACAGGATCGCTTTCAAACGATTATCGCGTGTGAAATAGACTTTTGCCGGATCGATAGTCGATGGTTTTGCCCCACGTTTCAACAGGATTTGTGCCCCTTCAACGGTTATCTTGCCAAACACTGAGTGAGCCGATATCAGTTTGGTGATTGCTGCTTGGTGATCATACAACGGTGGTGTTGTCGTTGAATTCGGTGTTTCGTTGATCGGTGTTGTTGTTTGATCATTGACACCGTTGGTCGTTGAAATTTTTGATTCCAACAAGAGAAACTGCTCGATGCCTTCACGTGTTTTCATGGCCAATTTGTTGGCCGGGAACGTTAACGGTTTAATCATATCCAGTGATATTATTCGTCGCACGGATGATGGATACAGACAAGCGTAGAACATTGCGATTGCAGCACCCATTGAATGGCCCAGTATTGTGAATGCGCAATCTTTCCATCCAAGAAATTGGACGATACGTTCCAATTCAATGACAAACATGGTGTCGTTGTATGGACAACCGGCTGGAAGATGTGAACTGAGACCGTGACCAGGAAAGTCGATTGCAACGATATAAAGATTGATTGGCAACAATGGTATCAGGCGATCGAATGTGCCACAATTGTCTTGCCATCCGTGCAATGCTGCAATTGTTGAATCAATTAGTAGTAATAAATGATAAATGAATGAATAAGTTATACAAGTACCCAACACACGGACAGTATCCTTGTGGATTGCTGGTTCATCCTGGTGATTGTGGTGCCATATCTTTCCACGAATCGAACCATATGGTACGGACATTTCAAAATCTGAACAATGTTCCAGTCGAGTCATTTCGATGTTCTGAATAAAGAGATAAAGAGAGAGAGAGAGGATTTAGTGTTTGAAATTTAAAAAAATGCTTACCTTTGGTGATTAGTTGATTGAATGTTGAACAGAACCTAACCTAATCAGTTAATAACTGGTTTTTATTACTGTGCACACATTATGAATGAAACAATTTCTCTTATCAAAATTCAATCAAGGAAATGTTATATACACATACACCAAAGACGTCAATGAATTTCTCGTATGTTGATCAAATCATGAGTTGTACACAATGGTCAGTGAGGAAAGTGAAAACAACGACAAACAAAAATGAATGAATTGCTCACAATCGATCGAAAGTGGTGAGTCATATGTGTGTGTCCAGTGAGTTATTTTTGCTTTCAACACACGTTAGAGTCGTTCATAGAAGCTGTTTTTGGAGAGACAAACACGATTCACGAGGATAACTTGACAAAACATCATAAATCATGATCATGATGATGATGACAATGGTGTTTGGCCATCGCATTGACATTCGCGGATGGTAAATAAACCAAACGGATAAACGGACCAACAATTTTACGACACTTTCCATGACATTGTCATGTCATATGACCGTCATGAATCGATGATTGCAATCGGATGGCGTCTGTTGTTTGTTTGATGTTTATGATGATGGACCTTCAAGATACCTTGGCCCAGTTTTTCATCACGATGTTGCTGTTGCAGTTGTTGGTTGTTTATCACCAATTTGTGCATGTTTTGTTGTTGTTTTTGTATATAAATATTGGCATCAAAAATGATCCAATCTGTAGAATTGTCTGTTGTTAATTGTTGTGTTAGTCAACATGAATTCCATTATTGTCGTTGTTTTCGGTTGTTATTTTGTTGTTGGTGGTTCTGTGGCCAATCCGTTGGGCGAAACGATCAGTGATCGTACGGTGAATGAAACGGACAAAAGTTTCATCACCATTATCGATCACATCCTCAATCTGGGTTCCATTCCGAAATGTGCCACCGGACAAGGTCAGCCTGGTCATTGTACGATTGGTAAATGCACAAATCTGGGAAATTATTCGGCGGTCGGTTGTGCTGGTCGTAATCGTTTCATTAAATGTTGTCCGAATGAGGTGGCTTTTGAACGTTATCCATTGGATAAAGAAGGTTTGTTGTTAACTTGTTGGTAGTCAATGTGTGAAAGCGAATTGATTGATTCATTTCATTTGTGTGTGTGTGTGTAGAATGCGGCATTCGACCAGCTCGACCGGATGGATTGATTGTGGGCGGTAAAGAGGCTACGCCTCATTCGTGGCCGTGGGCAGTTGCTTTGTATCGTGTTCGCGATCAACGTCGATTCTTTCAATGTGGTGCCACCATAATCAGCGAACGTTACATTCTAACCGCTGCACACTGTGTGTATCGATCAGCCGAAGCGACCGATCCAAGTGAATACGTCGTCAAGGTTGGAGCACATGACCTTTTTGGATCGGGTGAATTCATGCAACTAGACACAATAATAGTACACGAAAACTATACACCACAATACCATAATGATGATATCGCATTGCTTCGGTTGAAACGGCCATTGGATTTCGTGAGCAATGATCGTATAGGACCGGTATGTTTGCCTGAACGCGGATCACGAATGGGACGCAAGATTGGCACGATGGCCACAATGGTCGGCTGGGGTGTGCACGATCAGATGGATTTCACGCCGTCCAATACTTTGTATCAGGTGAAGGTGCCGATATCAAGTCTAGAAAAGTGTCGTGATACATACAACCGACTGCTCAACATGAATTATTATTTCGACTGGAACAATGTCATCTGTGCTTCCGAGGTGAACGGCGGTCAGGACACATGTCAAGGTGATTCGGGTGGTCCGATGCTCATATCGAAATCGAACGGTCGATACTACCAGACTGGGGTCGTTTCATTTGGCTATGGTTGTGCCGAAAAGGGCTATCCCGGTGTCTACACGTATGTGCCCAATTATCTGGCGTGGATCGGAGCTCACATGAATTGATTGGTTTGTGGTTGAGTATTTTTATTTGATCTCAAATTGGCAAATCAAGTTCAAGTCTTGTTTTTTATTAAAACTTATAAAACTTGTGATGATTGTGTATCACGATGGGGATTTCATTCTGTGTCAATGGTGAATGGAAAATGAATCATTACTGTGTTGAATTTGGTGATTGATTATATACTTGCTTTGGTTGTCATGATTCCAATTGATCTTTTCGATGCTGTTCCAATCAAGTTCAGTCGTTTGAAAAAGTGAACGTTCGAAGTTGGAAATTTGAAGTCAACAAAATGCAACATGTTCGAGTAAATGTGGTTTGCGTGTGTGTGTGTGTGTGCGTGATAGTGGTTTTGGCAATATTATCATTCATCATGTTATCACTAGATTGTGTAATAGAATAATGAAATGCGGATAGATGGCATTAGTGGGAAACGTACATAGAGAGAAAAAATGTTCATCGCTTATAATTTGAAAATGAATAGTGACAGTTATAAAGAAAAAACTTATCGTGTCGGAATGTTGAAATGCTACACATTGTTTCATCATCATCTATCTAAAATAATACATGTCAAATAATCAATAAATGGTAAACAATCTACTAGTTTAATTTTATTTTTTTTAAGAAATTGTGAATTTGGTCATTATTGTTTTGAATTTCTAAATTAAATTTATTAACCAAGTAGCAAATGGTCCTGGTTTTCAATCTTTGATTTTTGTACTTTGAATTGGTAGTGTTGACGTGAATAATAATTTAATAAAGTTTCGTAAATGGTGGTTAAATCATGAACAACTTGGTTTGGAAAACTAAAAACTTTCAAAGCTAATT